>NC_133489.1:1100559-1189799 GCF_025370935.1 Choristoneura fumiferana
GGGAAGTATACATTTTTTCGGGACAAAAGTAGCCTATGTCACTCTCTGGCCCATAAACTATCTCTATGCCAAAAACCACGTCGATCCGTCCCTCCGTTTCAAACGTGAAAGACGTTCAAACATACAAACACACACAATCGCATTTATAATATTAGATAGAATGGATAAAGAAAAAGGATAAACTTAAAAATAGTACAGACTTTTCTACTCCTGAAAATTCTTACTCCTGAATTATGTGAAACAGTGATTTTTTTATTCGAAAATTTACATCGTCTGTCTGAAACGTCTGTCTGTATTTGTATTTCAATCAAAACACGAAAAAAGATTCGTTGAATTTAAATTTATGTTAACGCGAGCGAAGCCGAGGGCAAAAGCTAGTCTTTCATAAATCATGTCTGTCCTAGTCCTATTTTGTAATTATTGGGCAAGCCGATAGGAATAGGGTTCTATGGATGCTTCGCAACTGGTAGGCACGTTCATTTGACGCATACCGGAGAGAGTCCCAGCAGGCCAGCTGGTCATAAACAAGCGGGCGAGCACCGCACAATCCACTCAACTCCATTATGCATGGCGCACTGTGTTTGTATCACTGTGATATTGGAAGAGTGGTTTTAGGAATAGAAGAGTGTGTTGTGTATATGCTAAGTACAGTTGCCATCGGATATTTTGGAGCGGAACAGGTGGTCTAGACTAAAATATCAGCACATGCACTCTATTATTAACCATATCGAAAATACACACTCAGACATGGATGCACACAAAAATCAGAAAAAGAGACCAGCACTCGGAATCGAAGCCAGGTCCTCAGCAATCCTTGCTGCGTGCTATAACCCCTACACCACTGCTGGACTGGAATCTAGACACGATTTTTTCCTATACATATAATATCTCAGGTTGCTCATTTCTACTATGCTTTAAGCAGCAGCACTTACGACATCTAAGTTTCGTCGACAGATACCCGTAAAAGTAACAAATTTGGGGTTGAAATAAAAATACAAAAAGACTCCAAAAAACTAACCTTAACTCTATTATTAAGTTAGAGTTTCCATACATTACCTTTTTCATTTACAGCATTTCATCGTAACGAAAATACAAGTGCTATTTGAGTTTCTTATGCTCGTTGAGTTTCTTGCCGGATTCTTCTCAGCAGAGGTTTTTCCGAACCGGTGGTAGATTTTTTTTGACATTCATAGGTGCTTGTTATAGCCTAAATTGAATAAAGATATTTTGACTTTGACTTTGACTTTATTGGCGTAAGCGACACTGAAAGGAAAACTAGTGATTTTCATTAAGTTTTGAGAATGGAAATCGAAAGCAATCTATAAAATGTGTATTTATTCCAAATTTTGAGTGTTTCCATTGGTAAATGAAGAAGTCGTGGTTTTTTTCTTAAAATCGATTTGTTTTTTTACTCTGGTGTAAAGTTTGCATTATGGCGGTTACTACGTTTCCGCTTTTTGCCGTCGATATTACATTTGGCGGGTTTTTGTTTGTCCATAATTATTATGATTTAAGTAGCTACATTAACGATCACATTAAGATTGGTTTTTAGAATGTTTTTGTATTTTTTATTTCAATTCCAAATTTTTACTTTTACGGTCATCCCGTAAAACCTAAATTTGAAAATACAAACTGAAAATAAAGATGCACAGAAAAAACAGAAAACCATCAGTGGTGTAGCGGTTATAGCACGCGGTACGGATTACCGAGGACCTGGGTTCGATTCCCAGTGATGGTCTTATTTCTGTTTTTTCTGTGCATCTTTATTTTCAGTTTGTATTTTCAATTAACGATCACGTTTAAATATTACCTATTTGCGTCACTTTGTCAAAAATAACAATAATTTTGTGTAAATAGCTCAATACGCGTAAATAATTCAACAACGAGTATTAGAAATAGCCATTCGAAAATAACCACTTATTTCAAAAAGTCATAAAAGATCTACGCAATCATTCATAAAAGAACTTTAATTCAAACGGTGTAATACTGCTAATAAGTTCACGAATAAGAGTTAATAACACTTAACGTAAGTAATGTTTGCACACAATAGGTTCATACAGAACGTCACAAAATCTGAATCGATTCATGCCATAATCAACTTTGACTTGCTGACATTGAGTCGCTTTTTGAATGGTTTCCAACAATACTTATATGTTTATGTAAAAGTATGTTAAAAAGTAAATATTAAGGGTTGTTTTTAGAACATATTCGTATTATTACGAATAACCATTAGTTACGGGGTCACGCAATAAACTACTTCAGTTATTTGGATAGTTTGATTGACCTGAGAACTTACGATAAAATGTCCGGTGCCGTTATAGTGTAATCGAGTTTATCTCGACATGTTTTCAACTAATTCATTCCTTCTTCTAGGATCACACGCCATCGCGGCTGCAAGACGTGGAATGCGCGCTACCGCTCTGCACGTTTTTATCGTCTTTTTTTATTATTATTGACAAATGTAAATACGCGTGTGTGTTTGTGTGAAGTCTATGAGAGAAGCTTATATATGCAAAAGTGGACGTCCTTCGGCTCAAAGCCAAGTGCAGTTAGAAAGCGGCCATTGCGAACCGGATTTTTGCACTGATAGGTCCGTATAGGTAGAGTCATTCACGATGACGCGTGCCGTGGTTCTTATTACGTCATTAAGAGCTTTAGCCGAGCGTAAGCCGTGGTGGCCTAGTGGGTAAGCCTTGGTGGCCTAGTGGTTTGACCCATCGCCTCTCAAGCAGAGGGTCGTGGGTTCAAACCCCGGCTCGCACCTTGAGTTTTTCGAAATTCATGTGCGGAGTTACATTTGAAATTTATCACGAGCTTTGCGGTGAAGGAAAACATCGTGAGGAAACCTGCACAAACCTGCGAAGCAATTCAATGGTTTGTGTGAAGTTCCCAATCCGCACTGGGTCCGCGTGGGAACTATGGCCCAAGCCCTCTCATTCTGAGGGGAGGCCTGTGCCCTGCAGTGGGACGTATATAGGCTGGGATGAAGAGCTTTATACCTGCTGAGCTGGCAACGTTGCATTTTTGTTACATTTTCTCGATTATTCCATAAAATTTAATGAAAATTAAAAATGTTCTTAATATATAAGTCAACTAGCCCGTTGCCCGCGACTCCGCCCGCGTAGAATTCGTTTATCGCTATCCCGTGGGAACTATTCCATTTCCCGGGATAAAAACTATCCTATGTCCTTTCCCGTAATTCAAACTATCTGTGTACCGAATTTCATATAAATCGGTTCAGCGGTTTTGACGTGATGGAGTAACAAACAAACAAACCAACAAACAAACACAAACAGATTCACAAACTAACGCATGTATAATATTAGTGAGACGTGTCTACTCCAAAAATTATTCTTGATAGACTTTTATATTCTTTATAAACAAACAAATGTTTATTAACGGTTTTTAAGGAAAATAAAAGACTATCACGCATAATTCTTGGAGTAGACACATTAAATTATATATCAAGAGCAGTTCTATCAGACCACATTTTTAATTTTCATTCAATTTTTATGGAATAATCGAGAAAAACTAACAAAAATGCAACGTTGCCAGCTCAGCAGATATAGCTAAACGCTCTTAGGGGCTGTTTCACCATCCATTGATTAGTGTTAACTGGCGGTTAGGTGTGATGCCGTCTCTATTTGTATTGTTCGAGTAGACGGAGACGGCGTCATATTTAACCGGCGGTTAACGCTAATCAATGGATGGTGAAACAGCCCTTTAAATGTCTAATTTTGTCAAAGTCACGCGTCTTCGTGAATGGAAATTACTCGTTGTACACTTAGGGGCTGTTTCACCATCCATTGATTAGTATAAACTGACGGTTAAATGTTATGCCGTCTCCGTCTACTCGAACAAAACAAATAGAGACTGCATCTTATTTAACCATCAGTTAACACTAATCAAGGGATGGTGAAACAGCCCCTTAAACTATGGATGAGACTAGAACAAAACTGGGCAAAGTGGCGTGAAAATGAAGAGACCCTTACTCAGCAATGGGTGGATGTGGGCTCATTTTGTTTGAACTCCGTACAAAGACACAAATTATAAACATAGAACGATTTGTACCAGTGCGAAAGCATTACTTCCAATGTGTTGTGAGATATATTCAACGATCATTCTCGAGTCTAAACATAGGCTTCCTCTTCCTTTGAAGGCATATCGAAGCAGTGTGTATACATATAGGGAAAAAAAATTCAATTGCCGAATTGATGCCGACGGTTTACAAATATTATTTTTAACTTGACGTGAGATGGCACGGGAGCCTGTAATGACGGTACAACTCATCACCATTCCGTGATGATGATGTAAGTAGGTACTTTATTGTTGTTGCCGTGGTGATCACACATCACGAGGTGAATTTCATTCTTGCTTGTCGGTTTTTGTAAGCATAATGATAAATATTTAGGTTTTACAGCCTTCTTCTTTTGTAAAAAGTAGTGAAATAGCCTAGTGATTAAATTTATATGTAGCTTGGCATTCAGAGGAACGTGGGATCAAACCCGTTCTAGAAAATCTAAATTTAACAGAATTCATAATGTGAATTACATGTGAAATTTGTCAGAAGCATTATAGTGAAGGAAAAAGTATAATATACATATAATAATAATAATAAATAAATAAATATCACGGGACAATTCACACCAGTTGACCTAGTCCCAAAGTAAGCTTAGCAAAGCTTGTGTTATGGGTACTAAGCAACGGATAAATGTAATTATATAGATAGATACATACTTAAATACATAGTAAACACCCAAGACCCGAGAACAAACATTCGTATTTAGAACATGAAACTACCGTCTCACTCATATTAAATATAATGACCCGGATAACTCTCGTCTTAAATCGAGTTTAGCTCGACATGTTTCGGGGCTAATCCGTAGCCCTTCGTCTTCGGAGCAACGCGACTCAGCGGCTCACTCAGTGTGCGCGTGTTGCAGCAGCCGCTGAGTCGCGTCACGTGAGTTATCCGGGTCATTATATTAAACATTCGTATTTTTCATACAAATATCTGCCCCAACACGGGAATCGAACCCGGGACCTCAAGCTTCGTAGTCAGGTCTCTAACCACTAGGCCATCTGGTCGGTCAAAAATATATAGTTTCTTCATCTTTGTACGATAAAGAGTTACATAACGATATACTAGTATTATAACTAGAATTAATTTAATCCGCACACAACGCAATCAGTTCTAAACTAAATTAATTAAGTGCTTAATTGAAATACGTTTCTTGTTACTATTAGTCTGAGCTTCGTTGCGTTTTAATACTTCAAGTAAGAGTAGAGAAAATGTGAGCAGCCTGCGTACGGCTTCTTGTGTTATCAACTTTGCATTTGCTTGAATAAAAGGTCAACAATACAGGAAAAACTATGACATAAAAACGATAGGGCCTACTCGGGATGACGAATTGAACGAAAACAAAATCAAAGCGTATACAGTATTCTGTAAGCAAAAGGTTCTTTTGTATGTCACTTTTTATACTCCAGCGCTTTTGGAAAGGACATCATTGCCAAGAATGAGCCGCATGC
Source organism: Choristoneura fumiferana (assembly GCF_025370935.1). Classification (NCBI taxonomy): domain Eukaryota; kingdom Metazoa; phylum Arthropoda; class Insecta; order Lepidoptera; family Tortricidae; genus Choristoneura; species Choristoneura fumiferana. The sequence goes on from NC_133489.1 coordinate 1,106,092, forward strand.
AACGAGACAGAAAGTATTTTTAGGGTTCCGGAGCCAAAATGGCAAAAACGGAACCCTTATAGTTTCGCCATGTCTGTCTGTCTGTCTGTCTGTTTGCTCAGAGACTATCAATGCTATAAAGCTGTAGTTTTGCACGGATATATATATAAACTATGCCGACAAAATGGTACAGTAAAAATATCAAAAAAAAACATTTTTAGGGTAACCTCCCATAGACGTAAAGTGGGGGTGATTTTTTTTTCTCATCCAACCCTATAGTGTGGGGTATTGTTGGATAGGTCTTTTAAAAACATTAGGGGTTTGCTAAGACGAGTTTTCTACTCAGTGATTTGTTTGCGAAATATTCAACTATTAAAGTGAAAATTTTCATTAAAATCGAGCGTCCCCCCCTCTAAAATCTAAACCGGTAGGTGGAAAAATTTTAAAAAATTCAGGATGGAAGTAAGTATATCAAATTTTCAAGGAAACATAATATTTACATCGATACGCTATGCTATGAACGATATACTAAACTTTAAAATCAATTGCACTGCCCGCAAGATACAGCAAAATAAAACACTAAAATAAAATCATTCTCAAACATACCTACATAAACCTTAAAAATAACACGCACTTTTTTGCAAGCTTTAATTAATAATTTAATTATTCATTAATTTTTCAATCTCTTCTGTGTAAATATTTAGAGTTTTTGCGGCTTTTTTTCCTCATTTATTGTTAAAGATGACGCTCAGGGCTAAATTTTAATGAAAAGTAAAGACAATATCGATGCTCAATAGATTTGTGTGTGTAAATTCAAATTCTTTGTCCTTCCGTAGTGCTTATAAACGTGGGATGGTAATGACGCTTAACCGACGGATGACACTCTTTCCTGGTCCGGATAATACCGACATAGAAATTCCGAGGTTCACCCTCACTAGACCGAATATCATAAAAGCTAATTTCACTAGGCATACTAAGACGGTTTGGAGCAGAAGCGACTCAGATAGGTTAGGTTCAGAAGATGTTAGGTTTTTTTTTATAGCAGCCAAGATAACTCCCACTAGGAAAGTAGGTTGGATGGATGCTATTCAATATGTTGCTAAATTAAGGTGTTCCAATCAATACATTTGACGAAAATTAATGTTTTAGCTTTTTAACCGACTTCAAAAAAAGGAAGGAATGGTTGTTACCTCAGAACTCGTCATTTATGAACCGATTTCAAAAATTTTTTTGGAGTTCGTCTAGGAATGCTTTCAATTAGATCCCATAAGCAGCAAATTAGGATCTGATGATTGGATCTTAAGGAAATCGAGGGAACTCTTCAAATATTGTAGGGACACCTATGGTAATTTGGATATATTTAGCAGTAACTCGTGCATTTGCTCTTGCAAATCATAATTTGGTGAAGTGGAACAGAGGATGAAGACCAGATTTGACCAACGGAACTACTACTATCAATAACAAGTATTTCACGGGTTAAATTTAAATTATCATGATTAATATACTTACCTAGATAAGCGACTAAGAAGAAGCTTAAGGAATGATTCTGGTGGCGAACTGACTCTGTTATAAAACAACGTAACTAAGTCGTGTTTGGGCTTAATGGAATAGCTGTGAGATGTTCTTTGGCTACGAATCACTAAAAAGTGAGAAATAAAAAAAAAAATAACAAAAAAGTAAAACCGACTGAATGAACCGATGTAGGTGAAGTAGACGACTATTGTGAATTGTCCCACTCCTGCTGGCTCGTGCTGAGGCACCGACTTCGAGCTAGTACGTACCTACTTACCTAGAAAAATATTTTCAAGGGTTTTGTAGTCGGTTCCAATTTTTTATTTTTTTATTTTTTTGGAGTCGGTTTTACTTTTTTGTTAAAATTTTTTTTTGTTGTTAGGGCTACTGAAATTAGGAACCACGTAAATTCGGAATGCTAAAATTAGAGCTAATGAATATTTAAGAAAATAAAAACATCGGCTTTTTGATTTTAGGGCTAGTGAAATTAAATATAACGTTTATTAGGAATGTTAAAATTAGGGCTAATGAATATGTAAGGAAAATTAAAAATTCGACATTTTCATTTTAGGGCTAATGAAATTAGTGGCAGTGAAAATAGGATTAAAAGTATTCCGGCTTCCATAGGACAACCCAATTCCGACCCTGTTTTTTGTGTACTCGCCCATAGAAACTGACGTGAGCTTCTATGGGCGTTTCGTGTAACAGTGTCGGTATTTCCATCCCGGTATTATCCGGGCCGGGTAAGAGTGTCACCCTAACCGACCGGTCAAAATCGATATCAACACTGATACTGTTATTAAATATCGTGTTACAGCATCACTCCTCTATAACGGTCGCATACAAAACAAATGTATATAATAAGACATACATTAATATTATTATTTTTATTACCTATTCAGAAGTCAGAAAGAAGTTTGCAAGAATCATAGAATTGGAATAAACAAATATACTTAATCTTAGGCTTTCATTGTCTTCACCAATAGACTTAGGGGGTCGCAGAATCAGGCTAAAAGCAATAGCTTGTAAATTATTCGTTACAGAGCGTTTTATCTCCGATCGGATCTAGGGTAGGGTTACCAATCATTTAGGAACTTCAGAGATCCTTTCCCGGTTGTTTGGAAAAATGGTCACAACCACGAGTCGTCTATACTCTCGTCGAAGCATAAAAATTTGATAGCTCTCAACACAAAACACAACAATACACGCAATTGTAATATAATACGGATGGAGGCCTTATAAATAAATAGGCTCAGAGTTGCTCAGCGAGCTACGGAGAGAGCTATGCTTGGGGTTTCTCTACAGAATCGACTCAGAAATGAGAAGAACGAGGGTTATCGACATAGCCAAGCAAATTAGCTCGGTGAAGTGGAAATGGGCACGGAGAATAGATCTCTGTTGGGACCGAAAAGTCCTCGAATGGAGACCGCGGATCGGCAAGCTCAGCATAGGACGTCCATCAACAAAATGGACGGATGACCTGGTTAAAGTCGCAAATTCTCGGTGGATATAGGCCGGTTCCAACTGAAGCAATGAGAGCTATCGTTTTTTTGTATTTTCTAGATGGCGCCACTGTTGCGTGAGGTTTTAAGTGTGGCTTTCAAGTTGTTTTTACGGCGTGAAAAAAAAGTTTAGATTAAAATCATATTTAATACACTTTAAAACCGTTCCATAAAAATATCCAGCAACCACAGTGTTGCCGTAGTCCCGTTTAGTACGGAAAAATTGGGAGGACAAAAGTTACCGAAAGCAAAAACTGTCTCAAAACACAGACATTTATTGCCCCGAATACGCATATTGTCATAATTAATTTCAGGTAATGCAAAATATTCACAAAATTATTCTGATTATAAATAACACGCGTAGCTCACCCAGAAACTATAAAGATTTGACATTTCGGAGACCTCACACTACACTAGCGCCTCTAGCGCCGAATTCATACGCGATAGCCCTCATTGGGGCAACAGAGAGGCCTATGTTCAACAGTGGATGTCCTATGGCAGTTATAATGATGATGAGATATGATAAACAACTAAAAGTCCTGACTTGTACGGATAAATTTGAATAGATGGTAACCCAATTCTAAGGTGAACATTTGGAAGTTTCCATCCCAGTCCGTAATTGAATTACACTGTTGCTGCCGCAACTTTTCGTCTTGCCTAACTTTATGAAATGTTTAGAAATTTCGATTCTGTCTAGTGAGGGGGAATTTTGAGTTTTATTGGTAGGTAGCAATTCTACGACTGGATCCGGCGGAGGCATAAAAGACCGGCCAACTGTGTACCAATTTCGCATATTTAGGGTCTGTTTCACCATCCACTGATCCGTCTATTCGAACAAAACAAACAGAGATGGCATCACACCTACAGCCAGTTAACACTAATCAATGGATGGTGAAACAGCCCCTTAGGGTTGTGTACTAAATGTAGAAAATAACGAAAATACAAACTGAGACATGGATGCACAGAAAAAATCAGAAAAGAGACCAGCGCTGGTATTGAACCCAGGTATTCAGCAATCCGTGCTGCGTACTATAACCGCTACACCACCGCTGGAGTCCAGGGGTGTGGTCATTGCTGAGGACCTGGGTTCGATTCTGGTCTCCTTTTCTGGTTTTTCTGTGCATCCATGTCTCAGTTTGCATTTTCGATATGGTTTCACGGGATACCCGTAAAAGTAAGAAATTCGGAGTTGAAATAAAAGATACAAAAAAGCCTCAAAAAAAAAAACATGTAGAAAATAAGTCGTCTGAATTTCTCCATGCCACGCATTATACCATAAAATTAGGTTGGTTGTTATCAAAAAAAAAATTATCAATAATATTGGTTGTTGGTAGAATATTACACACCTAGATGCTTTACTTATATAGAGTACTAGCCGTTACCCGTGACTCCCGCGAACTATGCAATTTTCCGGGATTAGAACTATCCTATATCCTTTTTCAAGACTCAAATTATCTGTGTACCAAATTTCATTTAATTCAGTTCAGTGGTTTAGACGTGATGAAATAACAAACAAATAAACAAACAGACTTACGAACTTTTGCATTTATAATATTAGTGAGATTCAATCGTACGCGAATTTTGGCGTGTTGCCTGTGCTGTGCACAACGTGTTTGGTGGCTGACTAGACCGATGCAAGACAGCGAGAGCGACAATATGTTCGTCCACAGGCCTGGTATGAGAAGTCTGCGAATTGACAAGATTTCATTTTTTTAACATCTGTTAATTACTACAGGAATCGAAAGAGTTTTGCCTCCTGAACATGGGAAAATATTTATTATAATTGATTTCTCCATATTAAAAAAATACAAAAAATTGAAAAAATATGTCTGAATTTGCCAACACTACAACAGAATAGATATGTTTCCTTTGCCTTTGCCTTTTTTTTAAGAGACTAGACAAAAGTAATGGATCTATTGTCGTAGTTTTGGAGTTATGCCCTTTTAGAATAAGCACATCTTAAAAAAATTGTATGAAATTAATTAGCAGTTGTAGCGAAATTTTAAAAATATCAGCGTTTTTCTCTTTCCAAACAGAATACAGAGAACGAATCAAATTTTAGTCTTAGAAATATGAAATCTTGTCAATTGTGGTGCAGAACCGCCTTGGTGTCGTTTCTCTTTCTTGTCAGCAAGTGCCTGCAGCCAGGCAATAATAGAATATTACACATTTTTAAGTCAGTTAATTTTAGGTTTGTTTACATACTTTTTGAGTAAGTATTGGAATCGTTTCCATGGTAGAATCATTTATTTTTACGATAATTCGTGGCTGACCTGAAAAAACACTTTATCAACTTGTTGATATTTGCATCCGTCATTGCAATTTATACAGGGGTCATCGTAAAATGACTCTACTTTAGTTGTACTGAAGGTTGGAAATCGAACGTTAGCATAAGCTCTAGATACTGCCGACTTGACTGGAAGCTGCACCCTGTCTTCATACGGTAAATTTTTATGAATTAAATTCGGCTTTTGTTCGATATTTCGGCACAGTTGCATGCACCATGATCACGAGACATCAAGCTGCTCTACAATCAAGATACGCGGACGCAGAACAAAACCAGACTTAAATTCAAAAAAATGGTAATGACCGCGGTAGTCTAAAATATTGTGCGGTAAACGTTTGCCTAACCAAACAACACAATATACTTACAAAACAATTCGTAAAATGGTGTATTCAAAAATATCGTGAAATTTTTAACGTGTCCATTATTTCTGAGGCACTAAGAATGAGAATGGCACATCACTATCCCAAGTCTCCTTGAAATGCCGATGGTGCCGATTCTCTCATAAAATATGTCTTAGAGTACCTCGTCCTAATACGCGACTCATAAAGCTGTTTTATGTCCCGTTTACTCGTAGAAGATATGCTTCCAATGCATTTATACGTAGAGCTTGTAAAAGCTACAATATTCATTTTCGGAATTAGATATATTCAACCTTTCTCTTAACAGGTTTAAAGCTGCCCTGTTAAAGACATTAGTTTCGTTTTGTTCATCTAATTATTGTTTAATAGTCATTTATATTCTTGTACGTGTTACTCTACTGTATATATTTAATAGTGGCGTATTTGCTGGTCTATGTTTCGTTAAGTCTTATTTTCTTAAGTTTTTTTTTTGTTATTGTACCGGTTTTTGTCCAAATAAACATTAAACATTTCTCTGAGGCACTAAGAATGAGAATGCACATCACTATCCCAAGTCTCCTTGAAATGCTGATGGTGCGATTTCTCATAAAATACGGACTCCCTGAGGAGCCATAGGCAACAGTCAAATTTGTATTTCGAATAAGATGAATCGAGAGAGTTGTGTCTTTGTTTTAACAAAAATAAGTTACTTGAAGTAACAAAATATACATAGATGGCGCTATTCTTAGATTAGATATAGAAAAAGGTTGAATTTTCTACTAATCCCCTTATTTCGGCAGTACTTGGGCATTAAATTTTATAATAAATAACCACAATAAGCTTCTTAAAATCAAATGACAAAACAAATAGTTAAAATATACATATTTAAAATAATGAAACGCCTCTAGTATTAGCTATTCTTTCTTTAACGAATTCATGTTCTAAATAGAAATCTAATTTATCACCGCTCTGAGATGCTAGTTGTGACAGCTGTCACTGTCAACTTGACAGTGGAGTAACTCGGAAAAGTCGGGTCTGTTGACATACGTATTTTCTTTTCCAGAGCACAACGTTTGAGATTCAAACAAAGTTGCAAGCAAAATTAGTTTTGTTTTAAACCAATTTATATTGATGTACCTTCAGCCAAATATGTGGTCTACCACCCTAAAGTTTATAATCGTTTGCATGTCATAAAACAATAATGCCAATAGATGTGTCTGTCAACTTGAAAGTTCAACTTTCGCGTCATATTCATATGATAGGAACTTGTTTAAAAATTGATAGACCACTTATTTGGCTGATGGTACCTAACCTTCCCTTAGTGTTTAGGTTTATTTAGTCCTTAAAGGTTTTCTATAATTTTCCGATTATCAAGTACAATAACGTATCATTTTTCATTATTATACGTGAAATAGTTTTGTTTCTAAAGGAACTGTCATTGAACTAACCTAAACTAACATTTGAAGAAACACTGAAAACTGCGTACCACGTTTTTAATGGCTGACGAAATAAGAGATAAAATTTTGAGGAACAAAATATTACAATTAAAAGCTTTTAAAACGTTTTACGATACTACCCTATAAAGGTCAGAGCCCTAAAAGTACCAACGCCACGTGAAATCGTATAAAATAAGCCTTATTCGGGCACGTTTCTCATAGTTTTTGACTTCAGTACCTAATAATAAAGTAGGTTCAGTTGACTAACCTAGATTTCGCAGCTTACTTCACTGTCTGTTACGGGAACAAAGCGCTGTCATGAATTTGCTCAAAGCAAATGACAATCGGGTAGCGTTTCTGAGGACCTTGTCCAATGGTGCTGTTATGTCAAGAAATATAGTCACCGATACATGGCCCATAGGGGCACATGCGGACCAGGTCCAGAGCTTCCGATCTTAATGGACCCCCGAAAGGTTTATATGAGCTTCAATTCTCAATGGCATTCACTTTTTTCATTCCAACAGGGCCCCATATTCGTTGCCGAAGGCTCAGACTTGCCCTAAGATGGTTATAGCCGCCCTGTATCCTCTATGTGCAGCCGGAAAATTCAACTAACACATAACGAGAGCCCTATAAAAGCAGGTTTAAGAGCAGTACTTAAGTGTTAATCTCACGTGATCTCAGTCCGCTTCCGCAGGCCGCGGGTTCGACGCCGTGCCAGTCACCGCGGTCCCAACAACCGGGACCCAAACATGTTGACTCGATCCTAATTGGTCTCAAAATCACGCAAACGTGTCGTTACACAGAACGCAGTTAAATTTTAGTTTTACGAGATCACAGGGAGTTAGGCTGAACACACACGACACACTCGCACTTAACACTTAGCACTGGGGTGCATCGGATGCACGGTGTGACGTTAGGAACGCGACAGACGCGACGCGCACTCGACGCGGCCGACGGACGCTGACTGCCGGATTCGGCGCGCAGCTCCCCCCTAAACCCCCACCACCCCCCTACCCGAAATCCCTTTCGAGTTTCCTTACACTTGCTAGGTAAATTTAAAAAATTTACAACCATTTTCCTAAAGGATATTTAAAATTATGAATCTCAGCCGACTTTTTGTGAGAAATCGCTAAGTAATTTTTAATTTCTTTTGTAGTTGGGTTTTTGGACTTTTTGTAAATCAGTCCATCATCACGTCTGAGGGGGTAAAGCGTAAATAAGAGGGTCAAAGAGCGCGGGCGATGTCTTACGTCACCGCAGCGTGTCGGCGCTCGGCGTTCGGCGTTCAGCGCTTGGCGGTCGGCGTTCGGCGAACGCGACGTTGTCACCTATGCTTTAGTGGTGAGAATACACTGTTCTCCATTTTGCGCGAATGGACCAGCGTTTTAAGTGATGTAGGGTTGGTATTTGAAATAGTCAGAGAGTTTTAAGTCTAATTTGGCGTTTTGGGGCTTTGTTAATGTAATTGCTACTGCTTTTACTTTATAAGGCTTTCAGGCTGCGGTGAAAATATCAAATTATGTAGAGTTAGAGCACGGAGTTGATTATAAAGGCATGGATTGCTTTGAATATTTAGATTATCGCTGCTTCAATGTGCCGAGCCGAGGGGCGGTTTAAAATAAACTTTAAAGGTATCGAAATGTATTGAAACAGATCTTTGAGGTAACGAAAATAACTGATCGTGAATATAGTTAACAGTACCTGGACGACTAAAATGAAGATATTCGATAAACGAAGATTCAGAATATAATGAACATATATATTTTTTTATTTATGGGGGTGGAAGCATTCTACACTTTCACTGAACGTAGATATACTTATTTATTTAAAAGACTGTATAGTAGCTTCCACATTTTTTTTTAACTCTTAAACTCACTCTTTGTCGGACTCTAACTGATTGCTCCTCTCATCTACTCAAAGGTTGACTGGTAGAGATCCCTTAAAGGGATAAGTCCGCCTTTGTACAAGTATCTCAAAGTTTGTCAATTGTGTTTTGTTTCTTTTCTTTTGTACAATAAAGAGTTTACATACATACATACATACTTATATAATTATGTTTAGTTTTAGTTTTGTAACTAAGGGACCCCATACATCCCTGTATTATTATTGCTCTTTCCATGTAATATTTTCTTTAGGTAATTTTACGTATACTGTAGTTTTTAAGTATTATCTTTGTAATTATTTTATATTAAATGATATTGTAACGGAGAACTCACGTCTTAAACCGAGTTTAGCTCGACATGTTTCGGGCTATTTCGTAGCCCTTTTTCTCAGGAGCATGCGACTTGGCGGCTGCCGCAACACGCACACGCACATGTCGAGCTAAACTCGGCTTAAGACGTGAGTTATCCGTTACAATATCATTTAATATGAGTGAGTCTCACGGTAGTTTCATGTTCAATTATTTTATTTTGAAAAAATGACTGTCTGCCACCGTCTTGCGGCGCATTCTTCTTGGCAATGATGGTCTTTTCAAAAGCGCTGGTATTTAAAAAAAATGACGTGTAAAAGTTCCCATTTGCGGCTAAAACTTGACTTACTTGATAACACGTGTTTCCCTGAGATTGGACCAAGCTAGACCAATTGGTCATCCCTGAAAACCCCTACCTACTGTATAGCAAATTTCACAGAATCCTTTTACGAGATTCCTGAAATAAATAAAGAATTAATGGTGTATATTATATTGTTTATTTTCTTTAGTTTAAAGAGTTTACATACATAAAGAGTATGCGTATATGTGAAAATATAAGTCAGCTGTAAGTAGCATTTTGTAATTTTTGTTATATTTGTTAAATTGTTACCTTTTTTGTTACTTTTATTAATTATACTTTATCCTTATTCTGTAATTATAAGTGTAAATATTTGTTTTGCCAACCTGTTACTCTTTAGGACTAAGACCTGTAATGTAACTTGTTGTATTTTTGATCTTTAATAATAATAAAATAAATAAATAATAATAATAATAAATACAATTATTTATTTATAAAAAAATTGCAGCATTACATTTAGAAAACTGATGCACCGTAAAATTCAAATTATACACAAAAAATACAAAAAGACACAAAAACTCAAGAAAAACATAAAAAAAACTAATTAGGGCTCTTGGCCGTCGTCTTCGTAGCTACTCCGCTACTACTAACTCCGGCCAGAAGTCTGAATTACTTTGTCTGAATGGTTTTGAACCGATTGTAAGATGTTGAACTATGATGACGATGGGGTTTTCGACACGTTTCTGTACAAAGTTTTGATTATTGTGTGTTGTTAAATGAAAAGATATGGTGTAACGTTTTAAACTTTCGTGATTCTCACTCATAGTCAAAATACCATACACGGGACTTATCACGCTATTTTTACACAAGTATTTTACGTATTTTGGATTCAGGGCCAAACCACTGGATTGAGCTTCACAATCCCAAAATTCTGTCCACGGAACGTCATTTTTACTCAAGAATGGTAGGTACGTGAAGCGGTTGAAATAAAAAAGCATAAGAATTTCAACCGGGGACGAAGGTAATAAGTGTCGGCGTCGGGATGAATGTTCGGAGGGACGATCGACGTTGTTAGTGTTGTGTGTCGGTGTGATAGGGTGACAAATAAAATTGACCAAGAGCGGGTAGTTCGTGATACGAGTGCCGGCACTATTAGTGATCAAGTGCAGGTAGCTCGAAGGACTCGCGCTGCTAGGCAGACTTGACACCCCACACTTCAGTCTACTCGTGACCACGGCAACTGTAAACGTTGCCGAACGTGTAAATATTACTTGTGTAAAAATAGCGTGATAAGTCCCGTATATGGTATTTTGACTAAGATATGGTGTATCTTAACTTTTTTTAAGTCGGTTCAACCTTCAAGGCTCTTCAAGGTGACTCTTATTCAAGGTCAGCTGTGACACATGCCACTAAGGGGTCTTCATTAATTTTGACATGTTTTTGTAAAAGTGATTGCTTTTAACGCTGACGTTCGTGACGTCACTGTATGTGCTTAGTTTTAAATGAGGCAAAACAATATTTAGGTATTTTTTATCTTTATTCTTTAACCCCCGACACAAAGAAGGGTGTTATAAGTTTGACGCTCTCAAACGGGTGGATCGATTTGAATGCATTTTTTTTAAATTGAAAGCAGGTTTTCTAGCGATGGTTCTTCGATATGTTTTATCAAAATCGGTTCAGCCGTTTTTGGGATATTGAACTTTTTTGATTTTTGATGGTCCAAAGTTCCCGCTTTTGTCGAGCCCGACCTACGATCGTACACATTGGTAACCCTTCAGTTCAGTGCATTAAGGGACCTCTATACACAGGGTTACGGGTCGAACCCCCATCGATACGGCAACTTCACATTATTGTGTATTGGCTCGTTTTGTGCACAAATGCCATTCTTGTCGACATCGGGCCATGAATGCCCTCCAAATGACCGGTTCACCATAAGCACGTGATCAGAAACCCATACGATATAACATTTTATACACCCGTTTATATATATTTTCACTTCTCATGCTCTTAAAATGTTAATTTAGTCTGCATATCGGGACTAAAGCTCCTTTTTATTCTCTAGGGATTAAAGTATTTTTTTTTATTTACGTTGGAAGTCCCTGAACACGGTGTTTGTAAACGAAGGATTTTTAGGGCGTGGAAATAACCTCAAAATTACAACTGTTCAACGACATAAAAACACGATTTAATTTCGTGAAACACAATTAATGATTACGAATTATGAATCTATTCAATTATATTAAGGATTAATTCATTTTATTATGCATAGTCCAATTAGTTTTAACATAGTTTTCAATTTTGAAACTGTTGGCTAAATATGCAATCATTTAAAGCGTCACTTCATAAAAAATAAAAGAAAAGGAAAAACTGCGAAACATTTTTTTTGCTATATTAATTTTAACAGATGGCCTGTCCATTAGTCGAGCGTACGTTTTTAAAAAGTAATATTTTAATTTTGAACAGAACATTGTTTTTTCCTCGCATTCAAAGTAAAAACGCGAAGACTAAACAACCATAATGACTTGATGTTTACTATAGTTCGAGTAGCATTATTATTATTTAGTCCCTTGTTGAACAATCTACTATTATGTAATGCTATATTTTTAATGATGTATAAATAAATAATAAATAAATTTATACCTAACCCCGATACAAAAAGAGGGTATTATATAAGTTTAATGCCATTGTCTGTCGGTCTGTCTGAGGCATCGTTACTCTCAAACAGGATCAATTTCGATTTGGACTTATTTACTTAAAAGCGATTTTTCATACGGTGGTTTTTAGCTATCCTACTATTATTATAAGTTTGTGAAGATGTTTGAATGTTGAAAGATGAAATACAGTATACAGATAGTTTGAGTCCCCGGGTAGGACATAGGATAGTTTTTATCCTGGAAATTGTATAGTTCCCGCGGGATAGCGATAAACTAAAACTACGCGGACGGAGTCGCGGGCAACGGTAAGTGCTTAATAAAAATCGGTGCAGCCGTTTTTGAGATATTCAAGTTTGAAATGTCAATGTCAGAGGTTATTCAACTTTAAGGTACAGCCAACGTCACAAATAAGTGATCACTTTTGTACATTGTCATTTTAACCATACGAAATTATGTACCGACAAGGTACTACAAAAGTGATCACTTATTTATGTCCTTGACTGTACCTAGGTAAGTTTGTTATGTTATACCTATATACAAGCACAAAAAGTGGCCAAGCGTTGGCTTATAATAAATACTATGAAGGAATATTGCAATTAAAAATCGTGAACTTCACGCACATCAATAAATTTCTTCGCAGGTTTCTGTACGATGTTTTCGTCACCGTAAAGTTCACGGTAACTTCTAAACTTCTACGAAAAATATTTTTTTGTATATAAGTTTGGTTAAGAGATCGGGATCGCATGCGGAAAGCACAAGACAATCTAGTAAGCCTTCTAAGCAGTGGATCTTTCGGCTGACATGATGATGATGATGATGATGTTTGTGTATATGCGCGCGCCGTGTGTGTGTGTGTGATACAACCCTTATTTGACATTCTCCTGATTACATAATTATAAGTCCATTCACGTATATTTAAACCAACTCTTCTCGCCCCTAAGATTCTTCATTGAGAAATAACTTCGACTTTGAACTCCTTTATTCCATGGAAGTGGTTAAATTTTGATAGCATTCTATAATGAGCATGGGAGTTATATCTAGAGACACAGTAAACAATTTAGATAATGGATATTCTCCAGTTTCAATAACACTTAGGATTGTGACTTTGTTTGTGTCAACAAATGTATCACGTAAATACGGTAAGGTGACAGCATAACAATGTATTTTTATAGTAAAGGTCGCATATGGAAAAGTGAAATTGATCCCATGATATCTTGCTGTGTCAGGATTGTACGTCACTTGTGTATATATTAGTTACATTGCACGTGTATGAAGTTGCCGATCATTTTGTCATGATCATTATCAGCTATTTAGTAGAAGATCCGAACTTGAAAAGATCTTCACCGGTCTGATAATAGGATGAAATGTATTTTTATAATAAATTTAGTATTTTAGAAAATATATTAGAAATGATTTTGCTAAAAAATCCTAGACAGGCAATTTTTTTTTAAATGATTTTTAATTAAATGCAGACAACCCTATATCAACGTGTTCACAATAAAACAGCGCTTACGTTGATATACAATTTGTTCTATTATCTAATCAAGTGAAAGTAACGGGCATCGATATAACTATTTGAATTTATACCTGGCAACCCAGTAGTTCGTCCAGGTAAACAATAGCAAACCCAACGTCTACATATTTTATAGGTTTTATACTTTAAGTTAATATAAAATTTTCTTATTATCTCGATGATGCAACAAAAATTTATTAAAAAATCATTTTTTTTAATAATTAAAATAGCCTGTCCAGGATATTTTTAGAAAATCCGTTTCTAATATATTTTCTAAAATACTAAATTTATTATAAAATACATTTCATTCTATTATAGACCGGTGAAGATCTTTTCAAGTTCGGATCTTAGACTAATTGGAGTGCATTGGATCCTTTTCAGGGTAGGCAATTAGTAGTTTTTGCGCCGCAGCAGCGCGCTACCAGCTCTAGCTCTACCGACTCCATGCACCCCATAGATATACTCTGTGCTACTACGAAGATCTTGCTGCTTCTGGGGCCTGCAGAGGACTTGCGTCCACGCTTACGGTTTGTCTGGCTGGAGGTCTAGCCCGAGGGAAGTGTGCCTTTTTCCTATTTCCAAAATCTAAGTTCTATGGGTGAAGACCAAAAAGTTGGACAGCGTTAGCACGTAGTTTGAATTTCCATTAACTTTTTCCATTGTGACACGAAAATTATCCATACAAATGTATGATTCATTTTCGTGTCACAATGTAAAAAGTTAATGAAAATTATAACTACCTGCTAACGCAGCTTTAACGGTGTGCAACTTTTTGGTCTTCACCCCTATACGAGTAGGTACCTATAACATATAACTATCCATTTCCGAGAATTTGAGTTGGTTTACTAATGTTTCGGCGAATAACGTTTGGCAACCTGTTTCATTTCGCAACTATTCATTTCCCAACCGTTTAATATTTCTGAAACAGTGAATATTTCAGATTTTTTTATAAAACTAACCTAACCTAACCTAAAGGGTTCTACACGATGGCTCTGAGATAAATCCTGAAATATTTACAGTTTTAGAGGTTGCGAAATGAAAAGTTGCGAAATGAAACGCCTATCTCTATGCAGCAAGTATGGCGGTACTGGCGTGTGACGTCACATGCCAGTAGGTCTTTCTCTGTCTAATCTTGAATTTCAAACCTTTATAACTTTGTTATTTGTAAAGGTAGCTTAAAAATTGTTTTTCTATTCGATAACAGGCATTCGGCAGGCGCGCGACGGACGGCTGAATCTGGTATCTTCTCACCGCATTGTACGGGTTCGAATTTTATTATTTAATTCATTATTTCATGCCTAAATATTTGGAAGCCTAATATTGACCATGGGCCGCGGCCAAGCCCGAAGATGAAGAACTGGCCGGTTGACTAAATGCGTGATTATCTAAGTAAATTTGCAGAAAACTGAACCCTCAAATATTACATCGGTTGAATATAAAAACTTGAATTAAAAATTAACATTACATTATTTGACGAGCTGCAAAACAAATTGATTTGTTGCATATTGATCCCGATAAGCAAATGAAGCCGTGGTGGCCTAGTGGTTTGACCTATCGCCTCTCAAGCAGAGGGTCGTGGGTTCGAACCCCGGCTCGCACCTCTGAGTTTTTCGAAATTCATGTGCGGAATTACATTTGAAATTTACCACGAGCTTTGCGGTGAAGGAAAACATCGTGAGGAAACCTGCACAAACCTGCGAAGCGATTCAATGGTGCGTGTGAAGTTCCCAATCCGCACTGGGCCCGCGTGGGAACTATGGCCCAAGCCCTCTTGTTCTGAGAGGAGGCCTGTGCCCAGCAGTGGGACGTATATAGGCTGGGATGAGCAAATAAAGGAAAGGGACGAAATTGAAAACAAATTTCATTCTTTTATTGCAATTGGGCAGGACATTTTAGAATCAGTGCAGTCAAATAAAACACCGGAGATTCAGTGACAAGCTGTCCGTCAAATTCATACAACACAATCAAACTTCCAACTATTAAACTGCCTACTTATGACGGCAACTATTTAAAATGGATCGAGTTTCGTGACAGTTTCGAGTCGATGATAAATGGAAACAGTGACATTCCGAACATAATAAATAAGTTCCACTACCTACGCTCCTCACTACGTAGAGAGCAGAGGGAATGCAAGTGTGGTTATAAAATCCATTGAGTTTAGTGCAAACAATTATAAAGTCGCATGGGAACTTCTATGCGACCGATACAACAATAAAAACATTTTTCACCTCAGCACCTCAAACAGGCAGGTTTTGCTGTGAGACAAAGTAACTTTTAATTATTATTTTTAAATGCTGAGTACAGTGTTGGATCTACTCACTGAATTCAAAATATTTTAAACTTCACTTTGATCTGTCACTTTCACTTCAACACGAAAAAAGTGAGAGAAGATAGCATCAAATGTGTTGATTACAATCTTAAATTAAATTTATGGTATTCAAAATATATCGATACCTAATAAATTATATGACAACAAAATATTTCTAAAATGTAAATTTTACCGATCTTTAATAAAGTATGCAACGTCGTTGCATGAAAGCCGCTTCTCCATTTTTTTTTTATAAAAGAATTCAGTATACTGCCTTTACAGTTAATATGTGTCAATTCGAATGAATTTCTAACAAATCTATTTATGTTTATGTAATAGAAATCGTAATAAAATCATATTTAAAGGTTTAATAACATTTATTATAAATTATACGGTTATTGTTTATGTATTGTACCTACCTACTGGACACTTTTTCGTTCTGAAATTCAAAAACCTCTCTACTTACCGCTTTTCAATAATGTTTGGCATCTTACCTTTCTGGTAACTTTTTAAAGATGTAATCGCGGCTATACGTATCATTTTTGAGTAAGGGTTTTAAATGTGATTATTATATTTGTTTCTTAATAATCGAATTACGTTTAAAAAATGCGTTTGTTTTTTAAACAGGTAGGTATATTTGGTTTTATTCTTATGTTACATTATAAATTATGTTCTCGCTGCTGAGGTGAAAATTGCATGTGTCACACGAGACCAAAGTTTTTGCATCGCGTGTGTTTGAATCCCTTGCTGCTCTCAGGATTCTAACCTTCGCTTACTCGGGATTCAAAATCAACACTCGCAACAAAAAACAACTTTGCCCTCTTGTTGCACAAATAACTATTGATTACTAATCACTTGAATGCTTTGTTTTCTTTTGACACTATACGTCTATACCTAACAAAGGTATCGTTCAAAGCGTTGCGGTTTGTTGTTAACCATTTTGCCAAGCATTTGCGAGCGCTTGAAAGTCTCGATCACCCGAGTGACAAATGGGATGCCCTAATTATTTTCATGGTGTCTTCTAAATTAGACACAAACACGAGTAGAAAGTGGGAAGAGTACAAAGGCAGCCTTAAGTCACTGCCTACGAGTAAGTACCCTCTTTGGAGAAATTTTATTCTTTCTTGCGCAGTCGTGCTGATGTGTTAGAAACGGGTGCGCATTTTTTCACATAACATTTTAAATCCTATTATCGGAAGTCCGAAAATGTTTCTCAAAAATTAAATTTGTTTATTTTATTACTTCTCGTCAACACAGTCATGAGAAAGTCCGTGTCCTGAAATTAATTGATTGTGCCATTTTAGACGGGAAATTAAAAGGTCAACGTTATTATCGACAGTATAGATTTACATGATCGAATAGAATATATGTAAATTACGATATTTCATTGACATTATTTGTTTGTTAGGTACTATTCGTCATTACAGCCAGCCATTTGATATTTCAAAGTCCGCCATAATTGTAACCGCTATGTGGGGCTGTCATCGCGCACCCAGCGAATAGGAGGTAGAAATCTTAAGAAGTGCACAACATGTACACGATTGCGCGGAAAAACTATTCAGCCTATAATGGGTAATTTGCCCGCTGAAAGAAGTAATGCCTCTTACGTTTTCTACTCGTGTGGGGTTGACATGGCAGGTCTGTTTATGATTGCTAGCAAGAAGGGAAGAGCTACATCCAAATGCTATCTACTCGTATGTCTATTTGTGTGTCTCATTTCCAAAGCGGTTCATCTTGAGCTTGTCAGCGATCTAAGTAGAGATGCATTTATACTATCTTTACGTCGTTTCGTATCACGCAAGGGCAAAAACCTACTGTAATCTTCAGTGACAACGGGTCTAATTTCAAGGGCGCAAATAATGAATTAAGTAAGTTACTAAGATCCAGTCGTCAGTCTGTAAATGAATTTGCAAATGGTGAAGAAATTCAATTTAAATTTAGCCCCGCGTATTCACCTCATTTTGGCGGTATATGGGAGGCTGGGGGTAAATCGGCCAAGTATCATCTCCGTCGTATCGCTGGTAATGCGTCACTAACGTTTGAGGAGCTGGCAATGCTGTTCACGCCATCTTAAATTCTCGTCCACTCACTCCTCTCTCGGCCACTTCTTGATAGGGCGGCCTCTAGTGTCAGTGCCGTCCCTTCCCATCACAACCAAGTATCCCAATAGATATGAACGCATAGAAAAATTACGGCACTATTTTTGGGAAAGATGGCGCCGAGAGTTCATAGCAGAGCTTCAGCAACGCACAAAGTGGAAGACTCGCCAGCAGGAACTCCGTGTTGGGGACCTCGTAATACTAAAAGAAGACCAACTTCCTCCATTCCAATGGCGTCTTGCCCGGGTCAGCTGCTTGTATCCTGGACCTGACGGTGTAAGCAGAGTCGCTGATGTACTAAACAATCGAGGCATCATACGAAGAGCCATCAATAAAATGGCATAATTCCAACAACGGACGGAGTCGAAGAAAGCAAAACTGCATAACTTGAAAGGCAGGCTTTCAACGCCGGGAGCATGTACGCGCTGATGCATAATGTTGACTATATGGCAGGGAGGGGCGCGCGGGAGGGAACCAAGCGCGAGAGCAGCGCCGCGCCGCGTTGCCACCAGTCAGCCACAAGACACCACTCTCATGCTATTTTTTTATAACGTCCTTTATAATACTTCATTACAAGTTTATTCCAAAACCGTGTTTTTATTGTCCGGCTTGGACACTGGTACTTTTAAAAAAATCACCAAGTAAAAGAACCTTTTACAGCCTACTTGCAGGATAAACGTCTTTATTTTTTAAGAAATACACCTTCATTATGACATACATTCGAAAAACAAACCCAACAGCAATCTGGTAAAAATAGAATGGATTTGAAACCGGAGTTTCGTCGTGAATCTTTAATTACTTCTCGATTGGACGATGATTGATCACTCCAGCTGTCTCGCCAAATACTCGGCTGGTTTAATTATTTATTTAAGCGGAACGACTGATTAGCTTTTTCATATCAAACTCGGATTAGTTTTGGAGTACGAGTACTTACATGGTTACGATTACGTTACAGAGGACACGAGTAAAAGAGTAGAAGCTTATACTTAGACACTAGAGGGAAATAAATACTTTTGACCTATCAATATCCCACTCATCCTACTAATGTTATAAATCCTTTACTGCTTTGTTTTGTTGATTATTTATTTAAACGTTTCTTTTGTTTGGATTCGTGTTGTTTGTTTTCATTATTGTTATTATTTTATTTTTTATTTAGCTTTGAATTTTTATTTTTGATATCTCAATTTTATTACGTTTTGTTCGTTCCTTTTTTGGTTTATTGTGAATTTTTGTCGCCTTCCGTGAAGTCGCCAAGCGGTCACAGCGGAAGACCAGCGTTGGCCTCTACGGGCCACGTATGTTGAGCTGAGACCGCTTCGCGATTTCGCAAATACCTACTCACTACGTACTTAGTACTTGTTTATCTGTTTGATTGTTTATTACTTCTTCACGTCTAAACCGCTGAACTGATATAGATGTAATTCGGTATACATATAGTTTAAAGTTCCAGGGAACGACATCTCTCTACAACTAACAACTGTGTCT
Organism: Choristoneura fumiferana; assembly: GCF_025370935.1. NCBI lineage: Eukaryota > Metazoa > Arthropoda > Insecta > Lepidoptera > Tortricidae > Choristoneura > Choristoneura fumiferana. The sequence goes on from NC_133489.1 coordinate 1,125,697, forward strand.
AAGAAGCATGAAATAACTGTTTTTTTTTTATATAGGATAGTTTTTATCCCACCAAATTCCATAGTCCCCGCATATGATAAACGAATTCTACGCAGATGGAGTCGCGGGCAATAGCTAGTTATAAATGATGGATATATTCTATTCATGCAACACACAGGCAATGCTAGACGCTTAGTGCTTATCATTCCAGCACAGTACCTTCAACTGAAAATGCCACATGAATGTGGCGTACAATGGTTTTAAGTTGCAAATAGGAATGATTGAATGAAATGAATTGAATGTGGTGGACGAATGGTTTGTATGGCTCTCGAGCAGAGGACCGTGGGTTCGAGCCCAAGCTTGCACTTTTGAGTTATTCGAATATTCAAAATCCATGTGCGAAACTACATAAACTAAATCCTACTACGTAATATTATAAATGCGAAATTGTGGGACTGAGGGAGTGAGTATGTTTGTTACTTCTTCACGATGAAACGGCTTCACAGATTTAGATGAAATTTGGCAAAAAATTAGTTTATAATTTGGATTAAAACATAGAATACTTTTTATTCCGATATTCTTACGGGATAGGGATAAAATCTCGAAATAACAACCGCTAGGCTTAGAGTCCCGAAATTTGGTATGTAGGTAGCTGGACCTCTGGAATAACATATTTACTACTTTTTATCCCGATTTTCCCACGGGTTAGGGATAAAACCTTGAATTTTCAATCGCTGGGGTTAGAGATTTAAAATTTTGGACAGTTATTTTTAACATAACCTCAATGAAGACCATGATATAAATTTTGGGGATTCCCAGGGGAATTTCGTAAAATCACGGAAATTCAATTGTAATTACCAGACCGAATAGTTTACGCGTGCGAAGCCGCGAGTAACCTCTAGTTTACCATAGCTGTATGGTGAAGGAAAACATCGTAATCACACCTACGAAAGCTGAAGAGAGGCCTATGTCCTGGGGCGTTAATACGAGGTCGAGACGATAACATGTTTTGTTGACTTCTGTTGTGTGATGGACACAGGGCCCATGCCCTCTGGACGTGCCATGGTAACAGCAGGGCTACTACGAAACACGAAACTCGAAGTTCGTGTAGTGCGGTCCCTCTGACACTTACACTATTTAATACGAGAGCGAGAGGGACGGTACGATACGAACCTCGAGTTTCGAGTTTCGTAGTAGCCCTGCAGGATCGAATACGAGTAAAGTCGAATTTGGGCAACTTGTGAGCAAAAATGATGACAAAAGTCTGAACACGACTCTATAATGTTAACGGCCTAAAACGGCGTTTTTCAGATATTTTTAACCGACTTCAAAAAAAGGAGGAGGAGGTTATCAGTTCGGTTGTATTTTTCCGAAGCAATTTTTAAGCTCATCGTAATTCATATGGTGAAATGGAACGGGAGGGGTGAAAGCAAGAAACATATTTATTTACATTATATTGATGCATGCCTATAACGAAATACAGCGGCAAAAAACGCCATGCGCTTTATTTTCTAACACATAGTCTACCAGTCTTCCCCAACAGCCAAGCTCATCAAACCGGCTCAATTTCCTTCATCCACAGTGGTCTACCCAGCTCCGGTATCCCACGCAAACCTAGTATTTTCTCAGTTTAATATTTAACTCTATTCATTTACCCCCGGCGGGAGTGGGCGGGATGACACTGCATTATTTATTCACAAGCAAAGTTTGCCAGTCACGCGAACAAGTAAATAATTTACGGAGGACTTCAATAACGTGTTACTATATTCCTTTAACGGCCAAGTTTGCGGGTTCTGTTCCGGGAAACATCTCAGAAGATCCTACCCTAAATTCCGCGGTTCATCATCATCATGTCAGCCGAGACATAGGCCTCCCCCAAGGCTCTCCACTCAGACCGGTCTTGTGCTTTCCGTATCCACCGCGATCCTGCGATCTTAACCAGGTCGTCGCTCCATCTTGTTTGAGGTCTACCGACAGCTCGTCTCCCGGTCCACGGACGCCATTCGAGAACCTTCTGACCCCATCGGCCATCAGTCCTGCGAGCAATGTGCCCGCCCACCCCAAAATTGCGGGGTTATATTTGTAATATACACTTTATTAAAATGTACGTTTTGACAAGCTTTTATTTAGTTAGAACTGTCCCGTTGTTTGTCTGTATGTCTGTCTGCCTGTAATCAAATCTTGCAAGTTAAAATTGACCAACTTCCAGTACCTAGTCAGATTGACTTAAAATTTGGTGTACTTATGTAAATTGCGTGGCAATACAATAATCTGGCAATGGCATCCTAGTAGTCCGGCCAGGATCGTCTCCGCAGGACGAAACTCTTCAACGGTTAATGACACCAACTTGAAATTTGGTAGATATGCAAATGTAGTTTGGGAGACAATACAAGTACAGTCAGCAAAAAAGCTTGTAATAAAAATGTTTTTTTTACCAAAAACTTTTTAAAGTCTAAAATTTACACACTCAATACATAGTCTTTCCCAATATATGTATAAGTAGTATCTTAGCCGTGGTGGCCGAGTGACCTATGGCCTCTTAAGCAGAGGGTCGTGGGTTCATACCCCGGCTCGCACCTCCGAGTTTTTCGAAATTCATGTGCGAAACTACATTTGAAATTTACCACGAGCTTTATGGTGAAGGAAAACATCGTGAGGAAACCTGCACAAACCTGCGAAGTAATACAATGGTGTGTGTGAAGTTCCCAATCCGCACTGGGCCCGCGTGGGAACTGCGAGCCAAGCTCTCTCATTCTGAGAGGAGGCCTGTGCCCAGCAGTGGGACGTACCTATACAGGCTGGGATGATAGTATCTTAGAGAACTTTCGAGAAACCTTTACCTTACGTACACGTGGGTTTTTAACGCCAGTGACGTCCTATTATAAGATCGCAGTTACAGCTAGTTAAAACAATCCATTGATTAAATTTATCTGACGGATAAATGTGATGCCGTCTCTATTTGTTTTAGTTTTTGTTCTACTGCTGTTAGAGGGGGTGCTTCATTCACGCCGTCGCCAGTTTTGTACAACTCCGCGCGAATGGAGCTCGCTTTCTTTCTTGTGCTTCGCTTAAGACCCTCATACTTGGTTCTTAGATGCTTAGCGCTCCTAAAAATTCCGGTACCAGAGCTATTGAAATCACTTTCAATAGTTTTCCACTTTTCTTCCTTTTCCTTCCAAGTTACCGCATCACTTTTTTTATTTTCGATTATGTGTTTGTATTTTTCGACGAGAGAGACCAGCATCTCCGTCTCTTATCGAGAGAAATTGAGTTTTCGTTCTCTTTTATTCATCGTTAAGATAATTAGGTAATTCGTCCGCACACACCAACCGAGTGAGAAAAAATAAATTAATGTGAATTTGTCAAATAGTTTGCCGCCACTTTACGATTCGTTTTACGTAATATTTTTCCTTCATGTTGTTGTTTACAAAGTAACATAAATAAACAACGCTTGGCAATCAAAGATAAGGTTACACATTTATTTATGCTAAAAAAATACGTAAATGACATCGTTTAAGATTTCATCTACTTTGACAAGCGAATCTTTGAACGAAACTGCGCGAACAGGAACGCGCGGTCGTAAATGCAACGTTGCCGTTCCGAATCCCTGTTGAACTGATAATTAGTTAGGTGGTACTTAGTTTACACGGAACTGGAGCGGTGAAATAGAAAAAACACTAACTGACAGATTTAGCCAGTACTTAGTTTATTCATTGATTAAGCTAATCCGAATTTTAAGAAAAGTGGTTAGAGTTCTCTGCCCAAAGGGTAATAAAAACGGGATCCTATTACTAAGACTCCACTGTCCGTCTGTCTGTCTGTCACTAGGCAGTATCTCATGAATCGTGATAGCTAGACAGTTGTTTCTATTGCCGCTATAACAACAAATATAAAAACAGAACAAAACAAATGCTTAAGGGTGGCTCCCATACAACAAACGTGTTTTTTTTGCTCGATATTGATAATGGCAACAGGTATGCTTGAAATATACACAGAATATTTATTTGCATAAATGTACTTTAAAAATAAATAATTACATTAAAATAAAATAGATATTTAAGGTGGGCTCCCATACAGCAAACGTAGTTTTTTGCCGTTTTTTGCTAATGTCTAATGTTGTATAGGTATGGTTTCGTGCGGGAGTCCGACTCCCAGTTGGCTGTTTTTTTTTTTTTCCCGTGCGAAGCCGGGGCGGGTTGTAGTGTGTGCGCCACACACTTTCCCACTATGTATTATATAATAGTTGTAAGCCATACAAAAAAGGCAGTATTTACTCAGAACTCCGTCTTATCACTTGTCTCCCATCACCCGATATTACATGGCGATCCTGCCAGGATCCTGCCAGGATCGCAATGTGGCGTTGGTCGTCAAGAAAACGTGTAGCTCGGTTAAAGAGTAGTTTATTAATGAGAACTTAAGCCTAAGAGTACATGATATATAAAGGGATGGAGTGGAGGTGTGTGAGTGCACACTACAGGTCGCTAGTTAATTAAGTAAACAGAACAGAAATAACGATCAATCGCATTATTCTTCCTAAATCCTCCCATCCTCTTATTAACTCACTGACATGTAAAATCTCGTTTACACACACGGCATTAATTAAATGTTACTTGATATGGCAAACAGATAATCGATATTGTTAATTAGTCCTGAAACCTTTTGTGGATTGAATCAGAAAACTATTGCCAGTTAAAAATCAGATCGAGTTAATTTGTACTACAACAACTTGGTTGTTACTACCTAAATTTTGCTTATGATATAGGTTGAAAATACAAACTGAAATATAGATGCACAGAAAAACCAGAAAAATAAGACCATCACTGGGAATCGAACCCAGGTCCTCGGTATTCCGTACCGCGTGCTATACCGCTACACCACTGATGGTCAACGGTACCGACACGAATTTCCCCTATGCACCTCATATCTCAGCTTGTTTGTTTCTTATTTAGCCACTTAAGCAGTGACGCTAGCGACATCTATGCCGTAGCCCTCATCGAGAAACTTTTTTCGGCACTCCTTTGGAACTAACCGCTCACCCGGACAAGAGATATCGTTACTAAGCAATCAAATTAAGATTGTTTTTTTTTGGAAAAATTTGGAATTGAAATAAAAAATACAAAAAGATTCCAAAAAAAACAATCTTAATATGATATAGGTACCATACCATCAGCCAAATAAGTGGTCTATCAGTTTTCAAACAAGTTCCTATCAAATGAATATGTCGCTAAAAGTAGAACATTCAAGTTGACAGACACGTGGGGGGTGGGGGGGGTCGGAGATGAAGGTCTTCGAACCCGAACCCATCCTACTTCTGCCCTTTGGATGGCTGCGGGGCAAACAGCGACACAATACCAAGGTAACGCACCAGCTATATTGGACAAACTAATGCAAACGGCATTACCAACTTTAGGTGGTAGACGTACCTAGTACCTAGTATCTCTTAGTAGTCTGTGGGTAGACCACATATTTAAGCGATCATTTCTGTACCTCATCGTTTTCAGTCGTTACACAATTTCGTATGGCTTTTCAAACATGATGTTAAAGTGACAAGGTACGAAAGTGATCACTTATTATGACGTTGACTGTACATCTAGATCGCGTGAAAATGGGGACAAAATAGCCCATGAGTAATTCTTAAGATTTTCTACGTACATTAAAAAAACATTTATTTTGAAATGGATTTTGACTTAAATAATATTAATACATTGTAAAAATAGACAATCCGAATTACGTATACGTGTTAATACTGAAGAAAACTGTAAATCAGTTAGCTACAGTGCGAAAAGAGACATTAAGGAAGGCAATAAGCCAATAAGGAAATGATTCGAAGTAATTGAGTATTGTGCTGAGGTATGACGGATTCTAACTTTCCTAATAACGAAGATACGTGATCTTGCGGGCCGCTGAATATTCAAATACTCCAGGAAAATTGGGAAAATTTGTCGCAAAAAATGAAAACAAATTCTATATAGTAAAAATGTATTTTCCCCAAAAAGACTACAGCAATGCGGTCCAAACGAGGAAATCTTACAATGAAATTGAAATTGCGTGAAATCTTGAAGAATTGACACGTAAAAAGTCATGACTGCCTTTTGTTTACCAACGGTTATATAAAATCCCAGCCCTTAAAAAATCTCAGTTAAAATTATCTTCTTAAGGTAATTGTCCCACCTCCAACGATGAACGGGAAGCGAGTAGAGGTTAGAGATACGAGTTCACTAACAGCGAGAAGCGAGTGTGTAGTTCCGATAGTTTGGGCGATTACTCGAACTGTCCAATCGGCGTGAGTTTTGATTAACAAGCAAGCGTCGGTGAATGAGTTTTTATATTATATAGCTCTTTTCACTGCGACTAGTGGAGAGAGGATTTTTACCGGCAGTATGAACATCCAGCAATCAACTTTGAATGTATTATATTATGTCTTTTCTTGTATTATATCTCTTAATGTACTATGTCTCTTAATGTATGTAAATATGTATTTTCTCTAAATGTGTTATGTTTCTTCCTGACACGGGATCAATATTTTGTTCTTTTCTTCATCTTGAAAATATTGTCAATGGTGGTGGGACCAAAAAAGTGTACCCTTTCTTCTTTTTTAAATTTGGAAAAATATGGTTTACCTACACAGAATCGATTCCGATCATTTTAAAAAAATACCCTATTTGTTTCATACAAAATTTTATGAGTCAGTTTGTTACGCCCAGTAGTGTATGAAGAAAAGAAGAATTTTTTGGGGTCATTTTTTTAAACTATCGGAATCGATTGTGCTCTTGCTTCTGAGTACGAAAAACCATATTATTTCCAAAAAAAAAAAAAAAAACAAAGTGTACACTTTTTTGGAATCTCCTTTTTGCAGTCGCATCTCAAAAATATTTTTGAACAAATATTTGGAATTACTGTCACCCTCCATATTTTTGTCAACGAACTAATCTCTGGTAAAACTAATAAAACACTAATACGTTCAAGCTTATCTAATAAGTCTTCTACTACGACACCTCACTCTGACAATCCATCCCTTTCACTCTCAGTTGGTTCGAGAGGGACATACGATATAGATAAAAGTCTCAAGGTAAAACGGGGTCTAACGGTGAAATTGTAGTAATAATTTGGAGTGATTACGTGATAGGACTTACGACTGGAGATGACTTAAGGTTATCTTTGGATTACACTTTTTCTGCCATACGACGACTCCGTTCACTGCAGGCCACATCGACCTTTTCTGAATTATTTGACAACCACAACATTATGAAAAAAATTTTCATCACACTTGCTCGTAAACAGCGCCCTACCAAGCAAGCTTGTGTGCAATGATGTAAGTAAAATCCCACCAAAAACATTCTGTAAAAAACTAGCCAAGTCTCGATGTAAAGCCGCGTATCCATTAGAGCAGCCTCAGGCCGAGCACCGCGAGCCGAGCCATATTTGGTCAGTTTTTTGGCCGTGCTCAAAGGAGCCTCAGTCTGAGCCCTGCCTTTGGCAGCGTCTCCACTTGCGCGGCCTCGGAGCGAGGCAGCCGCTCGGCCGAGGCTGCCTCTAGTGGATACGCGGCTTAAAGCCGTAGTTATACGTTAGTGGGTTCAAGTCAACGGCCAAGTTACACAACATTACTATAATAATAAAGAAATCGCAGTAAGGAACCTTAGACTTGGCACGACGTTTTCTAGATTTCATTACTTTTAGAGATAATCAAGCAGCTCTATCGAGACTTGGCCAGTTTTTTACAGAATATTTTGGTGGGATTTCACTTCTTTTTGTGAAACGTGGGCTTATTACTTATTATGAAATCTTCGATTATCCTAGTTTTTTATAGTTTTCCCTTATGTGGCCATTAAACCCTTACTCTGTACCAAATTTAAGTTTATGGGAAGTACTAGTTCTATTTTGATGATCATGAGTGAGTGAGTGCCATAAATGCGAAACTTTGCTTTCGCTTAACTTCGGAACTAAATGATCTACAGACTTGAAATTTTGATTTTAAGTATGTGATTATAGCTTACTGGATGACGAAAATTTTTGCCTTCTGGTCTTATCCTCTCTCTCTCTCTTCAAGTGCCTCTCCAACTAGTGAAGGTTGGCAGTCAGCTCCGCATATCTAATTCGGTCTTTTGCCAGTCTAAAAAGCTCCGCGGCGCTCTAACTCCCGTCCAAGTGGGGGTAAGGGGGAGAACGGCAACAACATCGGTCCGGCCCAATTGTCATCCTCACCTGCACGCGCTGCTGGTAAAACAGTCAGCGACGGCGGTCTCATTACCGTCGTGGTGCCCCTGCTAGACAACAGACGAGCTATGGCGACCGAGCAATGGTGGTATAACCATACACCTGGCCAGTCATAGCTGGCTAGAGGAGGCTTCAGTGACCTTGGGACACAAATATTCCTAAAAGTCTGGTGTAGAAGTCAACGGGAAACCACTGCACTAAAATCCCTAGTCGTCAGCGACACATAGAATATGGAAAGTTAAGAAAGGCCGCGGCCCGAGTGCCCGGCGTCCCTTGATGAGACAGGGGTGCGAAGAATCCCGGGCGTAGATTTAAGGAAACTTTAACGATTGCAACGTGGAATGTACGTAGTCTCTTGAGACCAGAAAAAGTTTGGACACATCGAGTGACCAACGTTGAAGTGCTACGCCGTGCTGGGAGGTCACGCCAACTAATGCAGACCATCAAAAAAAGAAAAGTTCCTATCTGGGTCACGTATTAAGACATGACAGATACGAACTCTTGCAACTCATAATGATGGGCAAAGTGGCAGGCAAAAGAGCAGTGGGTCGTAGGAAGAAATCGTGGCTACGCAATATCCGGGTCTTATCCAGAGGTTCTCAAATAGGGGCCTGAAAATGCGGCGAAATGGTTCCAGTAATGGATGGTTCGGCAGTGTTTGCTTCGCGCTCGACTTGGCGGGGGCACTACCGTGTCCCCAGATCCGTGGGCCCTTTTCTTCGGTCATTACAGCCCAAAGACTGTAGTGTATTTTTTATTTCTGGCACACATAGTTCTTTACATGATTTGGGTTTAAGTTCAAGCAAATGGGTTATTACCTACTTACCTCAACTCGAAATAATACATGCTGAAAATGTATTGCAATTTAACTTTACTTTGCTTATTTCTTCAACGCCGGCAAAACCCATACAAACAAATATCTATAGAAGTCAAAACTATCCAATTACCTTTTAATTTAACCGCACCCGGTTCGAAGGACCAACATTCCAAAATACCGTTACTTATTCAAACAAACTCCCCGGCCATAGACAAACGCGACTCTAGCGAACTGTCAACTGCATATGACTTTTAATCAGCATAAAACAGCTTGTAACTTTTTCAATCTCGCTATTAGCGCCATCTCGCGGCACTGTTGACTCGGGAGCGTCCACACTGTAAACATTATAATTCTGTGATGAGCGTCAAGAATCGGGTTAAGATATAAGAGACTGGCGAGTTTAAAAATAAAATATTATCTTACGCAGGTGGTAGGACCTTGTGCAAGGTCCGCCCGGATTGCTACCACCATCTTGCTCGCTAATCCTGCCGTGAAGCAGCAGTGCTTGCACTGTTGTGTTTCGGCGTGGAGAGTAAGACAGCCGGTGAAATTACTGGCACCTGAGGTATTCCATCTTAGGCCTCTAGGTTGGCAACGCATCTGCAATACCCTGGCGTTGCAGATGTTTATGGGCGATGGTGATCTCTTACCATCAGAGACCCACTTGCTCGTTTGCCATCCAGTCGAATAAAAAAAAGACAATACAATGACTCTTTATTAGGTAAACATCATATACAGGAAACAGAGGTACTTGGAGAAAGTTTTCCAAGGTATATGCGGCCTTAAGTATCGCTTCAGAGCGATCACTTCTATTCTTCTTGTTCTTCTCTTCTACTTTCTTGCTTTACCTTTTATAAGTTAAAGAAGTTGGGTAGGTACTTCAAATAACTCATGCTCCTAAACGAAATTGATATCCGTGATTGGTACAACAAACTTCTACCAAAACAAACTTCTCTAACAAAGGCGAGATACATTTGATACTCAACAAACCAATTCATTTATGTTTTATTTATTTTTTCAAAGTAATAGATCCATAGAAAATATACAATACCATAAAACAGCAATCCTAAAAAAAACCGACTGCCTTATGAAACTAGATAATATTTATTTTATTTATTTATATTTTTTTAGATAATATTTTTGACAAAACATGAAATATTTGGGTTAGTATTATTTCGTCTAAAAAGCAGCTGGTCTATGTAGCAAATCAGCAATTGGTCTAAGTAGCACGTGGTCCAAGAAGCAACTGGTCTAAATAGCAACTTGTCTAAGTATCAAGTAGTCTAAAATTCTTTGACTCAAAATCGACGGAGCTCCGCTTCCGCGTGAATAAGGCGCTTCGCGCCTTGATGCAACTCTAACCTAACCTAATCTATGTTTTTTCAAGTTTTCGACAAAACCAGGTTGAGGACCACTTGCTTTTTAGACCAGTTGCTACTTAAACCAGCCACTTTTTCAGACAAAATGATACTAACCCAATATTTTCGTTTGTTCCTTGCATAGAATCCGCTTGTCCTAATCGCTCGTCGCTTGTCGCTTATTACTTGTTTCTTGTTTTCCTCAGTCTTGTTTGCTATTCATAGGGCAGCTAATTATCGCCACTGCGGCCGCCTGCGCAGGTGACAGGGTGATGCAGGGTTATACAGGGTGCCGCGGGGCGATAGAGGCCGCTGCGGGGTGATACAGCATGCATCATTTAAGACGCAGCGCAGTTGCAAAGTTGGGTGAAGTTAGAGAGGTTCGAGTTTGTTGATATGTCGGCGGCCGATCGTAAAATCCGCCAGATCACGAAATGCCTAGGCATATCGTGAAATTGCGCCATTTCATGAATTGGCTAAAGGACATCCGCCATGTCGTCCAAAGCTCACCGTTTAACGATTTGCCTAGTGAAGTTTAGGCAAATCATGACATTTCTAGGCATATCATCAGTTCCTAGGCATAGTTTCAGACGACCTCAGATGGTCTAGTGGTTAGAGAACCTGACTACGAAGCTTGAGGTCCCGGGTTCGATTCCCGTGTCGGGGCAGATATTTGTATGAGAAATACGAATGTTTGTTCTCGGGTCTTGGGTGTTTACTATGTATTTAAGTATGGGTATAGGGGGGGGGGGGCGCCGCGACCACGTGCAGCAGCAGGTCGTCGCGCGCGCAGCGGACGCAGCTCGTGGGGCAGACATACCTAGTTAAAGTTAATGCAGGTCATTCTCAATGGTTCGCGGAACATGATAGAGGATTTATTATATGGATATAGATAAAATATTGTATGCAACTGTACGTAATTAGGCCTTAAAACACTGCGCCTCGTTTCATAAACCCACACTCGTGATTTAAGGACCCCTATTACGATACAGTTGCATAAAATACTATTTTTGTCGTCTATCCTATTCCCACATAGTTCTGTAAGTTTGTCCATAAACAAACTAAGAGAGATGAGATTTGCGTCCCATTATCCAGCATTTTAGGTTCCTCAAATTAAGCTGAACTACAATTCCGACACTATCTCCGACATTACCAAATACCGCATCACCCACAATCGCAATAATTATGCCATTATGTTAATGTGGATGTAACGCGTAATGTCGTAAGTTGTGTTATGTCGTTTTATGTCGCCGTGCCCGCATGTCGTTACGGGGGCATCTCGGGAGACTAGAGTGATAAGGCGGGGCACGTGCCCGTTGTTGCACGGGGATCGGATTGACGTTCTAGCCCTGTTTCTAATTAAATTCTATTTTGAACATGAAACTACCGTGAGACTCACTCATATTAAATGATAATTGTAACGGATAACTCACGTCTTAAACCGAGTTTAGCTCGACATGTTTCGGGCTATTTTGTAGCACTTCTTCTCAGGAGCACGCGACTCGGCGGCTGCCGTAACACGAGTCAGTGATTTATCCGTTACAATATCACATAATATAAATTATATTTGTTCTAGAAACAATTTTTTTTAATAAGTAATAAAAATATTTAAGGTACTAGCGTGTTGCCAACGATTCCGTCTGTGCATAATTCGTTTATCGCCAGAGCTGTTTGTACAAATTGTATGATGTATTCCTCCATTTAACTCCTACTAATATTATAAATGCGAAAGATTGTGTCTGTTTATTTATATATTTATTTTATTTTGTTTGTTACTTCATCACGTCTAAACCGCTGACCCGATTTAGATGAAATTCGGTTTTTTTTATGGTATAAGGGAAAACGAGCAGGCGATGTACCTGTTGGTAAGCGATTACCGTCGCCCATGGACACCTGCAACACCAGAAGAGTCACAAGTACGTTGCCGGCCTTTAAGGTAGGACGCTCTTTTCTTGAAAACTTGAAGGTCATATCGGTCCGGGAATACCGCAGGCGATAATTCATTCCAGAGTTTACAGATATTTTGCGTCCCGGGCAAGGACACAGGATAGTTTTTATCCCGGAAAGTTGCATAGTTCCCGCGGGATAGTGAAAACCGAATTCTACGCGTACGGAGACGCGGGTAGCAGCTAGGTCTTTTAAGGCTATGCCTATCGACTATAAGCACCTTTGTTAAAGTTTTGTGGACACTGGTTGTCGTGCCGTGCGACAATGCGCCCGCGCCGCGAGCTTAGACGCGGGAACGCGAGAGGAACTCATTACGAATTAATTCGCGCGATAAATTTAAGTGCCGCGAACAAACAAACTAGATGTACGTTTGTCTTTCGACGTATACTCGCTCTTTTACTTCTGTGAGTAGGCAGAGAGATAAAATAGAAAAAGTACAACACATTTGAAATTAGCACAATATTAAAGTGTCATCATCTTACCCTATGTAAGGTGCTAACAAATTAGGTAGGTACATACCAATACCTTTACAGCTGATAGTACTCGTCTCTAGGAGCAGACTTAAGTATAAAATATAAAAAAAGCATTCTACACTTCCACTGAACGTAGATATAGTTAGTGTTTAGTTTTGTAACTAAGGGACCCCATACATCCCTGTATTATTATTTAGGTATTTTTTTGTAATTTTTTCTTTAATTGTATACTGTAGTTTTTAAGTATTTTATTTGTAATTATATTATTATTAATTCGCGCATTCTTCTTGGCAATGATGGTCTTTCCGAAAGAGCTGGTAGTTTAAAAAATGACGTGTAAAAGTGCCCATTGCGGCCTGTTTACTGAATAAATGATTTGAATTTGATTTGAATTTGAAAATTTATGTTACATTTTGGAGATAATTAAATAGAGAATCAACTTTAATGCGTAAAAACGCCCTGTTAATGATATAATTAATAGTCAGTGATGATTAAAACTTCTTTGACTGTCTTGACTGTCACGAGAAAATGGCCACTTCACTTAGATACATAAATGTCAAAGTCACATAAGGCTTACTAAAAGTTTTCCCGCTAATCGTTGACGGTATGACAAAAGACGGTTCACTTGACAGAAAGTGTTAAATATCTCGTCACTCAAATGCACAGGCTGATTATGTTTAGGCGGAATGATAATTGAATTGTTTTTCATTTCATTAATTTTTCATTAATTTTCAGAAAATTAAACCAAAACTATGGTACTTATAAAAAGTTTTCTTTATTTTTTGTTTAAAGTTACTTGTTTTGGTTCAATTTAACGTCTCTTAAAACATTGGTTACTTGTAACTTGAAAGTCTTGAACTGTAGGTACCTACAAACTGTAACGAAATGTAGATTTAAGTGCTATGATCCGATATTAAAATAAATATTAATTTAGAATTAACTACCAGAGCGTAATTAATTATGGATTTTTTTTCGAGCAGCGAACAACAATTTGATACGAGAGAGAAGCTTTCTGTGACAGCTGTCACGTCAACAAGTGCGTCGTTTTGAATTATAACCTAACCAACAAAAAGTTGGAAAATCCCCGACATTGTTACTTCAAAGTTTAATCTCTCAAAGACATCTGAACCGGTTGATAAAACATGTCTAAGAACCATCACTAGAAAACCCTGCTTTCAAATAAAAAAACCGCATTCAAGTCGGTTGACACGTTTACGAGCTACGGTGCCACAGAAACGGTGACACACAGACACACATAGCGGTCAAACTTATAACACTCCTCTTTTTGCGTCGGGTATTAAAACAAAGTAGGTAGTATCACGTAGTGATACATTGCTTGCTTATTTAATGGACAGGGACAGCCCTATGTTAAGCCGGTGGGGGCTCCTCTAGTTTTATTTTAGTTTAGTTTTAGTTTTAACTTTCTACTGTTATCTTTTTTTATTTTATTGTATTTTAATTTTGTAATTTGTATCTGGTCTGAAAATAAAATTATTATTATTATTATTTATTTTATAGCCGAGTTTAGACTTGCAAGAAAAATCGTGCAAGTTGCATTACATTGCGGCGCTCGATTGACCACTACAAACTCGTTGGCTTCACGGCCTCGCAATGTAACGATTTTTCTTGCAAGCCTCAACCCATTTTAAGGAAAATAATAAGTCGCAATTTTTTACTAAAACACTATGAAGTGTGTTCATTAGGGCCTTAACGAACGACCTATCCTTAAAGTTTGTGTTTGTATCAAAAATACATGCTGTATATGCTGAGCTGAGCTGACTGGGCTGATGGTGAGATTATCTTTGGCGTGTTAAATCCCATCGCCAATTTACAGGTGTCAATGTAATCGCAGCGTGGTGTGGCGTGGCAAGCCCTGGCGTGCCGTGGCGCGGTTGTAATCGCCACGTCCGTTGCCACGCCCCGCGGTATCAGCTGATCGCTTGTGCATGCTTGGTTTAGTTTGTGGTCAGTGTTTTTGGTAGGGGCTTGTACTATTACTTATGTGTGGTAGAGACTTTGGTTTTTAAGGTTCCGTAGTCCGTAGTCGAAATGGTGAAAACGGCATCCCTATAATTTCATACTGTCTGTCTGTCTTTCCGCGTATGCTAAACACAGGCTTCCGTTTCGCATGGCAGGATTTGGGTCGTTCTTCCATATACAGGTCCAGTGCGGTTCGGAAACTTTACATACGCCTTTGTTGATGTTTGTGTTGTGTTGTTGTGTGTGTTTTCCCTCACCATAAAGCTATTAATCTATATGGGAGCGCCAAAGTTCGTATACTGTTCGCTAGTCATACCGTAATTTTTGTCCTAATCATCGTTTGTCATAATTTTTTTCCCACTGAAACTTTAAAATGTTCTGAAATTTTTAATAGTCAAAAATAAGAAACTAAAGGTTAGGTTAGGTTTGTTTTATAACAATTCTGAACATTCATTGGATTCGGAGAAAAAAGAGTTATGACAAACGATCATTCTGACAAACATTATATTCGGACTATCAATAAGTACGTGAGCCGATATAGACCCCGTGACCGTGACCGGACCGGAGGCGTGAACCGTTCACCATGCTATGCTATGATGTATTGCTCTGAGCATGAACTCTGGTTGAGCTCGAAACGCGTCAGAGTAGGTGCCGATAGTCGGGTTTATGTAATTTGTGTGCGTTCTTACACAGTGTGACGTTCTTTGTGTTCTTGTACAATGTGATTTGTTGCTTAGACGGAGCTATCGGTCTGGGGTGTAATTATTTATAGTTGACTGATATGGATGGTAAAGTAAATCTTGATACAATAAATTACTTCAATATCCACAACCAAGTCGACTTATTCGCCTTACTCGTCCGTTCCGCCCCCCCTCCTCCCCCCAGCATTGATAACGCGATACCGCCGGCTGAAGTGTTTATTGTGGCCAAATTACCAGCGGAATTCATTGTGAACTTTTCAAAGGCGGGCAACGTAATTTATTGTGAACCTTTGTAGCTTCAGCGATTTTGCGCTTCGGGCTTAAGGAATTCTCAACTTTTGGTTTTAAATATGGAGTTTTTGTCGGTACTTTAGGACAGAAAGAAAAAAAGAAGGAAAGAAGGACAGCTTTAGGATAGCGCGAAGTTCTAGGACTATTATTATACACAATGGAACGAAGAAAGCCAAATGGCTTAGTAGTTTGACCTATAGCCTCTGAAGGTCGTGGGTTCGAACCCGGGCTCGAACCTCTGAGTTTTTCCGAATTTATGTGCATTTGAAATTTACCACGAGCTTAACGGTGAAGGAAAACATCGTGAAGAAATTTGATGTTGTGTGTGATGCTCACAATCCGCACTGGGCGTGCGTGGGAACTACTGCCCAAGCTTTCTCATTCTGAGAGGAGACCTCAGATGATGATGAACGAAGAAGAAGCTGTGTCTGTAATGGGCATAAAAATTTAAAAAAAAACTGTCACAAGAGCACTAATTTTTTTTTGGGCAGGCCACAACGCTCTAAGAACAGGTAACCATTGGGGGAGAAAAGTCCACAAATGGCGACCACGAACCGGAAGACGAAGCGTTGGCAGGCCTCCCACCAGGTGGACTGACGACATCGTGAGAGTGGCGGGAAACCGGTGGATGCAAGTGGCGAGTAGTCGTTCATTGTGGCGTTCTAAGGGGGAGGCCTTTGTTTGTCCAGCAGTGGACGTCTTCCGGCTGATGATGATGATGATTTTGATTAACTAACATATTATTATAAGTCAACCTTGTTACTAACAAATTATGCATTTAATTGTCTGAAATAAATGTTTTTTTTATAGTGCAACGAGCCACATCCTTTCAGACTAGACATGACTTTCGGCAACGAAGCTACCGACGAAGATCAATCAATCAATCAATCAATATAATTTATTTGTGAACATAGGTCATTAGTGTTACAGGTGTTACATAAAATTGGGTGGTATCGCTATGCTTTGCCATAAGGCATACAAATAGCTGGCACAGAAACATGCAGCATGCATACAAATGAAAACTAATGCACATATAACTAAGTAGGTAAACATTACAATTATATTCCATTAACATTGAAAAAGGAAAAAAAAAGGAAAACAAAATACGGACCAGTTACGGCTAAAAACTCTCGTTCAGATAAGCTTGAATGGAAAAATAAGGGAGATTATCCCAAGAAAGATGTCTAGAAAATTCAGCACTCATCCTCGACCCATCACCACCGCTCTGTCAAGAATATAGCGACTTGAAGGGAAGTATAGATATGTAACAGCTATGGCAAGCCAATTGCTTAACTCGTACATAAACAGTTCTTATTCCAGAAGGTACAACAGATGAGCATAACACGCTCCAAGCAATAAACCGTTAGTTAGAAACAACAAAGCTATTCGCTATTTGTTGACAAACAAACAAAGGTGTTTATCTTACCGCGTGATTATAGGTTATCGGTTTACTAATGATAGTTGCCCTCAGAGCACTAAACCAACCGAAGACGGCAACGAGCCAATTCATTTTTATTGGATGCAGTCAAAAGATTCAAAAGCTGTTGTGGCAGGTGGTTTTTCTGTAGGAACAGTCAAAGTAACTGTATCGCGGACTAGGATGATTCCACCCTGGTATGCGTTACCACGTTCTATAAGCGTGCATTGGGCCCTAACAGCAAGGTAGGCAGCACAAGACACTGCCGGCCTTGGAATTGATCCCATGCATGCCTATGGAACATTATGTTCTACTGATCTCATATTGACATTCCATACGTCTGCCAATGAAATCATAGCAAAATTGAATAATACACTATTCCGCTTTTTTTGCATTGTGTTTGAACATAAAATTATTGAAAATTAAGAATTAAAATTACTAAATTAAATTACTTACATTATTTAAAAAAATACATTTCATTATATAATCAAAACATACATTAAAACATCAATACCTTTTATTGCATTAAGATAAATTCATGTCATTTAAAATTAGCTTATACAACAATCCCGCACAAAAATCTCTTCCAAACTATAAAAACATTTTCTTAATAAGAATGCCTACAACTTTTTGTTAAATACCCTATAGTCAGTTATAGCCTTCAAGTCTGAGGGAAACTTGTTAAAAATCTTAACAGCTTGATAATTAGTACTATGCTGTGCCACTTTAAGCTTTGGCAGAAAACTATGCGTTATGTTTTTAGTACGCGTTTGTAGAAGTTTTCTCGAAAGTACCTATCTAGTGGCATAGATTAAGCACAGATATAGTGCTGCATTGACATCTATGTACAGTGCATGTTTCTTACATCAAAACGGCGCACTAAATCAGTTCACAGCGCGGTTTTGTGAACAGGTTCACTATAGTTTGTTGACGTCCGTGACAGGGTTTGTGTCAAAGTAATATAGATGATTGATGCGCCGCGCGTTTTGTTCTAAACAGCCACTCTAGTGCCGTAAGCATTAATATCTGCCACAGCGGAGCGTGCAAAAATATCAGACACGTCCTTCCGGCCCTAGAAATAGAGTCGTATTGGATATTTATGCACACTTGTTGTGTCAGATATTGGTGCTGGTGACTGTACGTACATAGATGTCGATGTAATGCTGCCAGCTTTGGGATGGTTCCTTCTAGTACGAGTAAGCCATGTTAGATTTAGTCCTATTACATACAAGTACATTTTTGACCATGATAGCGCCATGCAAAATTATACACATATTGTGTACCGAATCTTCCAAGTGTAGGTATGTTGTATACCTTAGGCTGCTATTTACTCTTAAACTACTAGTAATTCTCAAGCAATCTTAGCCGCTATAATTTTCCTTGTAAATTTGATATATTTACTACAATTCTGTTTTTTTTACCACTTTGTCGGCGTGACTGATATGTATATTCATGCCAAATTACAGCTTTCTAGTACATACTAACGGTCTCTGAGCATAGCCGTGGACAGACAGACAGAAAGACAGACGCACAGACATGGCGAAACTATAAGGGTTCCTAGTTGACTACGGAACCCTAAAAAGTATTGTGTTTGTTCCTTATGTAAAACATAACACCATTAAACACGGTGTTGTTAATGAGTTTACTGAATATAATTATTTCACTAACAGCATTGAGTAATCAAAACGAACAGCACTAATTAATATTATAATCCACGCTACCATTATAATAATTTACTTACTTGATTATGGTAATTTATGAGCATTCACGGCATCTTTGATCTGTCATAGTGACTTCTCACTTATCGATTCAACCTAATGATATTGATAATGATTATTATCGTAAAATAATAATCGTAATATATTTTATCTACATGCATATCATAACTTCCCTATTATTTGTTCAGAAACGACTATCAAATGGCCTTTATTAAGAAACCTGGTATCTGCGGGTGCATTTTAATGTTTACATTAAAGTATCGGTAATACTTTTTTTAACAATGCATTTCTGTACATATTATAGAAAACTTATGATATGCATGTAGATAAAGTTATGTATGCGGCTATACATAATTAGGCATTAAAACACTCGTGTGATCTTATTATGAAACTCGCCTTCGGCTCGTTTCATAAAACCACACTCGTACTTTAATGCCTCTCATTATGCACCAGCCACATAAATAACTATTATAAAGACACTAATGGAACACTTATTAGCACTACAACAGACTTCAAATATTAAATTGAATTATTAAATAAGACATTGTTAACTATTCATTGTTTTCATCGCATAATCCATATTTATGTCCATTTCACATTTTCGACTCCTCAAAAGTTAATTGGGAGGGATCGTTCTTTAAAGATAAAACCTTCTATTGTTGACCTCTACTTTTAATCTTTTTGAACATGTTGTGTATCGATATATCGTTATTGAATAGTGAGAAGTCACTATGACAGATCAAAAATGCCGCAAAAAATCCGATCTCTGTTTATGTCAAATGTTTTGCTAATGACCTTCTTGAAGATTTTTTGTGAAAACAATAGTTTCAAAGCGTCTTTAAGTGATTTAAGGAGACACTGTTTCGGTTGGCAAAATTTATCGATATTTTTTACAGCTTCTTTTCGGCTAAAGAAAAAAAACAGGGGCCGTATTATTGTCTAAAGCCGAGTTAAGACTTGCAACAAAATTCGTGCAAATTGCATTACATTGCGAGGCCGTGAAGCCAACGAGTTTGTAGTGGTCAATCGAGCGCCGCAATGTAAACTTGCACGATTTTTCTTGTAAGTCTAAACTCGGCAACGCTCTGACGTTCGCGATTGCATTCACCATCTCTTTCTTCTCTCATTTTATACCGTATGACAGAAAGAAGTGGTGAAAACTATACTTCGCTTTTAGGGTTCCGGAGCCAAAATGGCAAAAACGGAACCCTTATAATTTTGCCATGTCTGTCTCTGTCTGTCTGTCTGTCCGTCCGCGGCTTTGCTCAGGGACTATCAGTGCTAGAAAGATGTAATTTTGCACTAATATATATGTAAACTATGCCGACGAAATAGTACATTCAAAAATTCAAAAACAATTTTTTTTGGAGTACCTCTCTAGACGAAATGTGGGGGTGATTTCTTTTTCTCATCCAATCTTGTAGTATGGGGTATCGTTGGATAGGTCTCGTAAAAACCATTAGGGGGTTGCTAAAACGATTTTTCGATTTAGTGATCAGTTTACAAAATATTAAACTTTAAAGTGCAAATGTTCATTAAAATCGAGCGTAACTCTAAAATCTAAACCGGTGGGTGGAAAAATTTGAAAAAAATCAGGATAGTAGTAAGTATATCAAACTTACAAGAAAAACTATAACGGTTAAGTTTTCTTGAGAATTATTAGTAGTTTAAGAGTAAATAACAGCCTAAGGTACCTACCTAAACATGGAAACCTGTAATATACCTAAACTTGGAATATTCTGTACAAATTACGAACTGAATTTTTATAGACGGCCGTTTATAGCGGATATATAATTGTGACTTGCAAATGGATACGTATTATTATGTATAAAATCAAAATCTATAACTTTACAATGTATACGTTCAAAATATATAAAATCAAAAATATATTGGTTAAAATCAATAACAATCAAAATTTATAAAGCACATTTTTCATAATGGTCGAAATATTTTTATATGCATAATGTTTTTATACGTTCTTAATATTTCGACAGATTAAAATTCTGATATTTATGTTATAATAAATAAAAATTCGCAAATCGTTGTTATGACAAACATTACACACCCGTATTTTAATGCATGCATTTTTCTTTGTGACAGTGTCGATTATGTATTTCAACCATTATAGAAAACGCACTGTATGGATTTTGATTCATTTAACTATTTATTTTTTATAATTTTATGAGTTTTGAACGAATACATTATCAACATATGCATTTTGTGCAATATGACTAAGAAACATTATGCATTGTAGCTATTATATATTTGACGACTATGCATTTCAAACTTATGCGTTTAAAACTTATGTCAAATAACTGTATATATTTTGATGCATTATATTTTATAATTTCGGTATTTCAACTGTATGTATTTCAACCGATATGTATTTTTAATTTATACGTTATAATACTTGCAAATTTATAAGTTCTCGGTGCGCGAATCTGAGCTGCATTTGGCCAGTTTTTATTAACCCCCGACGAAAAAGAGGGGTGTTATAAGTTTGACCGCTATGTGTGTCTGTGTGTCTGTGTGTCTGTATGTCTGTGTGTCTGTGTGTCTGTGTGTCTGTGTGTCTGTGTGTCGGTGTGTCTGTGTGTCTGTCTGTGGCACCGTAGCTCTTAAACGGGTGGACCGATTTGAATGCGTTTTTTTTATTTGAAAGCTGGTTTTCTAGCGATGGATCTTAGACATGATTTATCAAAATTGGTTCAGCCGTTTGAAGATCATCAGATCTTTTGTTCGCTGCGGTAGGAATCTTAGACGCATAATGGATATTTACTTTACTTTCAAACATATTTGGGACCTAAAATTTGAAACACCCATATATACTACATAGCTATGCAAGATTATGGAATTCTCGGCCTGATGCTGCAGCCAGGATATCCAGAACACTAGTAGGTACACTCTTAATAAAACTATAGCAGATATATCGTGTTTGGGTTCGTTTTCATCAGTATTTGATTCTAAAAACAATGCAATGGTAGCAACAGGATGAGCTGATGCTGCAGCCAGGATATCCAGCACAATAGTACACTCTATAAAAAATAATAGCACATATGTCGTGTTTGGATTCGTTTTGATCAGTAATTGATTCTACATACAATGCAGTGGTGGCAACACGACGAGCTGATGCTGCAGCCAGGATATTCAGCACACCATTATACTCTTGAAAAAATAATAGCAGATATGTCGTGTTTAATTCCTTTTGATCAGTATTTAATTCTACATACAATGCAATGGTGGCAACACGATGAGCTGATGCTGCAGCTAGGATATCTAGCACACTAGTACACTCTATAAAAAATAATAGCACATATGTCGTGTTTGGAATCGTTTTGATCAGTAATTGATTCTACATACAATGCAGTGGTGGCAACACGACGAGCTGATGCTACAGCCAGGATATCCAGCACACCAGTATACTCTTGAAAAAATAATAGCAGATATGTCGTGTTTGGATTCTTTTTGATCAGTAATTGATTCAACATACAATGCAGTGGTGGCGACACGACGAGCTGATGCTGCAGCCAGGATATTCAGCACACCAGTATACTCTTGAAAAAATAATAGCAGATATGTCGTGTTTAATTCCTTTTGATCAGTATTTGATTCTACATACAATGCAATGGTGGCAACACGATGAGCTGATGCTGCAGCCAGGATATCCAGCACACTAGTACACTCTATAAAAAGTAATAGCACATATGTCGTGTTTGGAATCGTTTTGATCAGTAATTGATTCTACATACAATGCAGTGGTGGCAACACGACGAGCTGATGCTACAGCCAGAATATCCAGCACACCAGTATACTCTTGAAAAAATAATAGCAGATATGTCGTGTTTGATTCCTTTTGATCAGTATTTGATTCTACATACAATGCAATGGTGGCAACAAGATGAGCTGATGCTGCAGCCAGGATATCCAACACACTAGTACAGTTTAAAAAATATATATCAAAGTTTAAAAAACATAAAATAAAAACTTAAATTTAAAATTTAAAAAACCCCGACGTAAAAAACACCAGCAAAAATAAAAATAAAAACGCCCGAAAAAAACGCTGCTTGAAAAGACAATTAAAAAGTAAAAAATAATTATGCGCTACCTAGCTGTTGCCCGCGACTTCATCTGCGAAGAATTCGTTTATCTCTATCCCGCGGGGACTATGCTGATTTCCCGCAAAATTAGCCTAAGTTAATTTAGTATAAAGTATCTAGTAATATTTTTTTATCTAAGCGTTGTCGGTGTCGGGGGACCGCTAAGGTTAATACTTTAAAAAAATACAACATATTTACTTTCATGTTAACCTTAGCGGTCCCCCGACACCGACGACGCTTAGATAAAAAAATATTACTACATACTTTATACTAAATTAACTTAGGCTAATTTTGCGGGAAATCAGCATAGTCCCCGCGGGATAGAGATAAACGAATTCTTCGCAGATGAAGTCGCGGGCAACAGCTAGGTAGCGCATAATTATTTTTTACTTTTTATAGAGGTTGTGGTTCGAAAAACTTAAAAAACGCTTAAATATGAAACGGCTATTAAATATACTGTGTTGCTCATTAAAATATAATTATCCTAATAAGGAGCCGTGCCTTAAGTGAATACTTACAAACTAATTACACTCACGAGATGAATGAAAATATAATTCTGTGACCTCTATTCTGAGCCAGACTTTATAAAGCCAGAGTTCAGAAAAAATCACGACCATCTTCATCATCCTGGCTTGGCTTAGACGTTCCCACAATGACAGGTCTCATCTCAGGACTAGGTCTGTAGTTTCCAGGCAGGCCCAGTTCGGATTGCGATATTCACACCCACCATTAAACTACGTGTACAGTCAAACAAATTGAATCATGACCAGGGTGGAACCTTTGTGCTACTAATGTCATGTTGACATCTCATACTGTTGTCAAGGACATCATAGAGAAATTGATTATTAAAAGGTTCCGTCCAAGGTCAATTTACAAGAGCTGGCACGAATGGATAGAGTGAGTGAATGAAAGTATCTCTGTGACCTATTTGAATACACTTCACACAAATGTTAAAATGTCTGTTATTTTCCTACAAAAATGTCTAAGCGATATTACTTTCGTTCAATCCATTCGTTCCAGCTCTTGTGAATGAATCTGTAGGTACTTCGCACAATTACGAGTTCGTCGCGATGGTTCCTACCGCTGTAGTTTTGCTCCCAAATTTAGAAAAATGGAGGTTATTTTGAGTTTGGGTTACTAGGTACCTACGACCATATGCTAGAACAACCATGGATCAAACCACAAGCTACCACAACTTTTTCTAGAGAGAGAGAGGGAGAGAGGCTAATGCTCAACCATTAGCTTACTAGTTTACCTACTATCGAAGTGTGGGATATCACTTAATTCTCATGGGAATCCCCAAACATACTCAGTGTAATATATTTTTTGATTGGTTAAGGTTTGTGTTTGATAATTGAATAACAATCTGTATATGTAATTTAATAACAAACTCAATTTTGTATGCTTGCCGGCAAAACATAGCATTTTGATACTTACTTTATATTTTTTACCACCACTTTAATAAGTTACACCTATGTTTGCAAATAGATCACTTTAACTTTGACTTTTGTTATAGGTATATTATGTAAATTTAAACTTTTGTTTTTATACTTACAGCAGGACGCCCTCAGACTAGGTGGAGCGATGATCTTCGCAGGTTAGCTGGCAAGAACTGGATGAGACTGGCCGAGGATCGTGCTCAGTGGCGTGCAACTGGAGAGGCCTATGTCTAGCAGTGGACTAAGATAGGCCGGTGATGTGTGTGTGTGTGTGTGTGACTTACACCATCCCACTGATAATAAATATAAATGCGAAAAGTAAGTCTGTTTTACACAGTTAGATGAAATTCGTTCCACAGATAGTTTGAGTCCCGGGAAAGGATATAAAATAGTTTTTATCTCGGAAAATTGAATAGTTCCCGCAGGAATTCTACGCGGACGAAGTCGCAGGCTACGGCTAGACACGCTATATTTTGAAAATTCCCATGAGAATTTCAATTTCCCGGAACTCCAGTTTGACTGGCGGTTATACCTGCTGAGCTGGCAACGTTGCATTTTTTTTAGTTTTTCTCGATTATTCCATAAAAATTTAATGAAAATTAAAAATGTGTTGTGATAGAACTCTTCTTTGATATAAAAGTTAATGTGTCTACTCCAATAATTATTCGTGATAGACTTTTATATTCTTTAAAACGAACAAATGTTTATTAACGGTTTAACTAAAAGGTTTGCTCAAGGCTAAGCAATATAGGTAAAAGCGTGTAGAGTACAAAATAAACCCCATTTTCACGCTCTTCCTTCACCCACATTTTCCATAAGCGCAGAACAAACTTTTATAACGTCACGACCGCTCGACTTCCCGATACCAAGTGACAAGCAACGAATAAAACGAACATAGTAAGCTCGATAAAATCTAGAATACTAT
Source organism: Choristoneura fumiferana (assembly GCF_025370935.1). Taxonomy (NCBI): domain Eukaryota; kingdom Metazoa; phylum Arthropoda; class Insecta; order Lepidoptera; family Tortricidae; genus Choristoneura; species Choristoneura fumiferana. The sequence goes on from NC_133489.1 coordinate 1,151,056, forward strand.
TCATATTTTCAGTGTTTCATCGATATTTATTGCGGGGTCACGTTTTACGGCTCTGGCCCACGATAAAAGCTGTATTGTGAGCGGTAAAAATAAAAAGTATCTACGCTCTACTGTAATGACCGGTCTAAAATGTATCGAGGCACTTAACTTTTCTCTATGGGTATAATTTTTAAGGGTACCTATCTCAAGGGGAAAAACGAAAACCTTAGACTTCGTTTCCATGTTCATTCTGGCGTCAGTTCAGTTCATTCTGGTTTTATGTCAGTCACATCAGATTGACGAATATTATTGAAAACGTTTAATTATAATCAGTCTAGACCATTAGTCCGTCAGCTTGTAAGGGTTATACGGTACAGTACCCGGCTATAAAGATTGCACATCGTCTTCGGAAAAAGACAATTGGCTGTTCACGACGATTTCCGAACACTGCCGACCGTCATATCATCTGTTATATTCAATAAACACTGCACCTTTATGGACTTAATTAGTTTAAGTCAAATTAATGACATGTAAACTTGAGATATCTATAGAGAGCTGTTGCAACTACTAGAAAAAGGATAGTTCCCTCTTTTTCCTAAAGATGCCGGTTTTAACAACTTGTAGTTATATATTTTCATCTGAATGCGTCTGTAGTCTATTGCACCTGTACGAGTACAACGACTGACAAAATTCACTTAAATAGTGTGTGACAACGCTCTGCGAAGCCGAAATTAGCCTAATCTCTCTTTCCAAAGAACGATGTGCAATCTTTGTGGCCGGGTACTGTAATTCTGTTGTCATTCTGACTGCAATAGCGTCTAACGAAGTCTTATAGGATCACTTTTTTGGGTCAATATTCAGAGTTCATGCATTTTCTTTTTTCCTCATTACCGTTTTGGCAACTATTATTAAGAGATATGATGCCAGGATTGTTCTTTTATAAAAACTAAAGACAGTACTTACCGATGCTAACTTTACGTTGATCAAAATCTGGCGACTTGTCTTCCATTGTGCGCCCGCGCCCGTGTCAAGCGCCCGAAAATTTCACTCACGTGGTAAGTATACAAAACCGCTCTTGCACGAGAAAAGACAATTCCTTCTGGTACCACTGATCGAACAAGTTGGTGGTACTGCGAGGAATAAGGGCTAAGTGCATAAGTGCTTGTTATAGCCTAACTTGAATAAAGATATTTTATCTTTGATATCTTTATTACTAGGAGTTGACATTTTGGTATTTATTATTAAATTATCTAAATAGTATGCAACCTCGCTAAAACATATAATCGGCGTACGCATTCGTAACACTTGAACTGGGCAGAATAAAGAAGGGATTAAAACACAACCTGATTTAAAACATAGTGTAATGAATTCTACTTTTGATTCTGAGAAAAATACTTTCTGGTTTTTAGTTATTTTATAAAAACCTTGTACCTATAAGCGTATGTTTAGTGTGTGAAAATAATGTATACCATCTTAATAAAATACAAATTAAGCTTTTAATATATAACTTTATTCCACATTTTTTTTACAGTTATTTACCACGGTTTAAAAATCACAGGTACAAAATTAATCATAATCATAAATCTAAACTTACACATTTACAATGACTAATATTTTTATTATCATAATATTAAACCAAAGGAAAAAAAATAGCACACAATATAAACTATATTCGAAGAAGGAAAGAAAACAATTTATTTATAACAGCAGTGACACATTACACGGGTTAGAAAAAATACATAACAAATAGAAAGAGAAAAATAGAACAAAAAATCTTACTCTAATCCTAAAAATCTATATTTACAAATATCACATATTTATACTTATCTAACAGTATGTTTTATTATTTATAAAGTTTATCGAAAGTAGACTCAAATATTACCTATATGTAAAACAAATTTAAATTTTTAAACCTGTCTTCGTCTTCTGATTCAGTATCTGTGTCACTATAGGGAGATAAATGAGATTCCCGATATTCTGCACGACGAGATTCTTCCTCGTCTTCGTCTTCACGTTCTTCATCTGACGAGTCTTCGATAACGATCACAGGGTCTTCGTCTTGCCTTATTGACCCTGGATCGTTGTCATGGTCCTGAAACACAAAAAGTAGATTTAAATACGGCTGGCTAACAGGTGCCAACTTGATTTGTAAGAGACGAAGAGACGAAAATTCGCGATTTATCCAAAAGCGTTCTATGTTAAACAAATAATCATAAATAATCAAGAAAATTTAGATTTGCTAGAAGAAAACTTACAGAAACATAGTCCATTTCATCACTTGCTACATCGACCTCCATTTCATGCTCAGACTGTGACGAATATCGTAGCGGTACAACCGAGTTCTGTTGAAATAGACAAACAACCAATGAATAGAAATCATTTATTCGCTATTCCCAAAAACAGTTTAATACTACAAATTATGACAAAACAAAATAAAAAATAAAAGCAAGTTTTTGCAGTCGCGAAACGGTCCCAGCTCAGCATAGTGTTGGCTGTGAAGGCCAACGCTGGTCGTCCACTTGGCGACTTCACGGAAGGCGACAATCCAAAAAAATGGGAAATTAACTTTTAGAATAAATCTGACAAAGAAAGATCTGATAAACTCACATAAAATTCCGTTAGTTTGACGTGTTCCTCCCCGACAGGCTCGAGGAGAGGGCCGGCCAGGGCCCCCGAGGAGAGCAGGGTGTGCAGCTTAGCTAAACGCTGCTTTCTTTCTCTCGTACAGCGCGGATCTGTGGAGCATATTACTATTTAAATATATGTTACACTAACATAACAAAGCTGAAGAGTTTGTATGAACACGCTCAACTCTGGAACTACAAGTCAAATTTCATAAAAATTTTGGAATCTAGTTTCGTAGAAGGTACGTAAACTGCTTCAACTTTGCCCTCTGGCCGCAACATTGCCTGATTCGATTTAGAGTCGATAACTTAGCACTCTTATAGGCTTTAAACTTTTATCTACACGGGAATTATTATTACGGTGGGATAAAAGTTTAAAAACCTAGAAGGGTGCTAGTTATCGACTGTAAATTGAATCAGGCAATGTTGGGGCCAGAGGGCAAAGTTGAAGCAGTTTACGGTACTGATTACAATTAAATGTCAAAACAAAGACGGGTCTAAATTGTTAAACAGACAAACAAATTCTTAGTTTATTTCACCGTGTTGACGAAGCAGTTGTACAAGAGCATACCTGAAGTCATAATCGCGCGGTAAATGTCGCGCCCCTGCCGCTCGATGACGCGCGCCTGCAGCGCTGCCGCTTCAATTCGTGCAAGCTGCAACAACAAATTATTTTTCATACTAGAAACACAGGGAAGCTTAAAGTTCCATCTTACAGACTGGCTAAAACCAAAAAGTCTTTTCTGGGAATTGCATACGTTTTTATAATAAAATTCCAAAAAATATTATAACTGAATCAGATACAAAATTCAGATCTATTGTTAAATTAATATCTAAGGTATTCCTTAGTCCATTGTAAAGGTTGTCTGGAAGAGATCGCTCTGAAGCGATAAGGCCGCCTATTGCTTACCTTACAAAATCTCTATGTAGGTATATATACTTGAGTTTTCTGTACTGCTTACTGTGTTGGTGTGCAATAAAGAGTTAATGTATTGTATTGTATTGTATTGTTAATGATAGGGATATTGTGAAATAATTCCGATCCGCATTAGCGATCCCGTCAAATAGCGAACCTACTGTGTTAAAAATAAAGTTGTGTTAAATACTTGTGATGTATACTATCATTTAATAATATTGTAAATCTGTTTAAAAAAATATACCTCGAGTTTCTTGCCGGATTCTTCTCAACAGAGGTTTTTGCCGAACCGGAGGTAGATTTTTTTTTGACATTCATAAGTTTGACTTTGACTTTGACATAAGTTTTAAGTTAGTTATTTAGCAAATGAAAACATTATTGTACCAGTCATGGTTATTAAAATAATGCACATAAGGGCATATTGCGGCGAGCCACGTCACGTTTTAACAGTCGCAATATGCCCGATATGTTTTGAACCATCAGCGAATAAGCAAGTCGTGAGTGAATAATCCGTTTATCTTTCCCATTGTTATTTCATTTTAAACAAGCTTTACCAGCGTACAGTTTTTAACCGACGAAAAAAAACGGAGGAGGTTCTCAAGTCGACGAGTATATTTTTTTATGTATGACGACGTGTAACTTTTTACATAGTCCGATTTTGATAATTCTTTTTTTATTGGAAAGCGTATACCTCGAAAGTGGTCCCATTTAAATTTGGGGAAAATATTCTTATCCTAAGGGTAGGAAAACAGGGGATGATTTATTTTCAGTCACTGATTGTAATTTGATTCGGCGGTTTGTTTTTTTTGTTGGTTTGATAGGCTTCATGGAATAAAAAAATTCTAAATATTAAAAAAGAAATAACTCGAATGAAATTAGTTAAAATTATTCTTCCTACTTAAACAATAAACATACGAAAACATGGTAAGAACTTACTTCATCTGCCAATTCTTCAATATCCATCCTCTCAATATCGATTTCCATATTTTCCATCATTTTAATTATACTTTCACCACACGAAAAAAATCAGCATAAGTTACCAAGCAGAAGGTTCAACCAAAACTAATCATTTCCAAAATTACCACAGCTCCCCGGCCCTTACCCCTCTCCTCGGTATCACCCAAGATCCAGGTAAACAAGTACTTAACTACTAATTACAATAATACGTACTGAATTAATTGCATACAATTAGCACGGCCGGGCATGCGGGTGCAACAATGGGTTAGGGACAGTCCTCCTAACGATCGCTATTAAGATTATTGTTCAAAAACAGGTAAATTACTTATCACTGTCGCACAACCGATTTGCAAAATGCAATGCAAGTAAATAAGCTACTTAACAATGCATCCAAATTTTTATTTATTTATTGTACACACACTTACATCTATCATTACAGGCTTGACCTAATGCGACAGAGAAGTTCCAACATAAATATTAAATTCTTGCTTCCATATATAAGTAATTAATTATTCTTATAACATATAACAAATAACAAATAGTGCTACCTTTGTGAATTCACTCAAAACAAATCTGTTTCTTCGGCAATTTTGTTCAGCGTATGTATGGCCCGAGTTAGCGGGGCCTTGTTGAGCAAGTTGGGCAAATTAGATACAGTTACTTAAGACTGACGTCAACAAAGTGTTTACCAGTTCACCAGCTTATTTATTTATTTTTAGTAGGTATTATTGAAAATAATTTCGATCCGTGCTGGCTATCTCTTACTTCAAATAACGAATCTACTGTTTAAAAAAATGCAGTTGTGCAGTGCTCAATACCTACTTTCTGTAACGTAAATATTATTGAACAACTGTAAATCTGTTTAAAACATATATACCTACTTTATCTCGTTGAATTTCTGGCCGGAAGAATCTCAACAGACGTTTTTCCGAAACGGTGGTAAACTTTTTACCCGACTGCCCGAAGGAGGGTTATGTTTTTCGAGCGTATGTATGTATGTATGTATGTATGTATGTATGTATGTATGTATGTATGTATGTGGGTATGTATGTCCATTTCTTTGGTCCTCGCTGCAGCCTAAACGGCTAGACGGATTTTGACATATGAGGTATCATTGGATTCGTCATAACTGTCGGAGTGACATAAGCTACATAATATTTCAATATGGCGTCTGCGAAAAAAAATATGGCGGAGGAATGAAAAAAAATAATTTGTATAGTAACAATATGGGTATCAAATAAAAGTTAATAATTAGTCCATTCTAAATATATATGTCATAATACTTTTAATCTACCGTTTTCACATAAATATCAAAAAAGTGTAAAATAAAACATTAAATTTAAAAAATCTAAAAACCCGACTGCCAAAACTAAAAGGAACAAAATAAGCCTAGTGGTCTAGAACTCTGTTAAGTAGCTAATTTAAAGTTCAACAGTCGGGACCCATTTAAATCGTGACGCGCAAAAACTCTTAGTAATGGGTCCCGACTGTTGAACTTTAAATTAGCTACTTAACAGAGTTCTAGACCACTAGGCTTATTTTGTTCCTTTTAGTTTTGGCAGTCGGGTTTTTTGATTTTTTAAATTTAATTGACCTTCTGTGCTTGTTATAGCCTAACTTGAATAAAGGGGTCAAAATTCTTTTCGTTGCATTATTTCTCACCACTGTCACGAAATTATTTATGTATTCTAACAAATAAAAAAAATGTGTTATCATTGTTTGTCCTTTTTAGTGTAACAAATATTTAACTAGAGAAAAATTAAAAATGCCACTGAGTCCCATACTCTTTTCCGTCACATTTAATCGGGGTCAAAAACAAGCAACGAAAAGATTTTGACCCAAATATAGTTCGTCATTGACTATAGACTAACCTGTCGTCAAACATTGTAGACTGAACATTGTAGGCTCCGTACCTGAAGGCTGGGGTTAATTAGGGCAGGAATAAATCACCCCAATTGTTTTCGTTTATCAGAGCTCTGATGCAGCACTTCGGGGGTTTTTCGCTATCGCTGTTCACCTCAGCGCGCTTGGGTTGGCGCAGCGGTAGGAGGTGAAGATTGCCCACTGTGAACGGGAAAACGCCCGGCAGGTTTAGGGTTCACACTGATACATGATGCTGCTTGTTTCACTGTGAAATTATGTACCTATGAAAGAATAGCGTTACTTACTACCTGTCTGACCAGATTTGACCTTGATTTTGGGATTTGCCTTTAGCAAGGTTTGAGATCTCGTGGCCAAATTTGGTAGCTAGCTATGAAAAGGAAATTACGCTTTCCCATCTTGTAGCCAGATTAGATAGCTATATTGCGATCCAATTTATAAAAAGTGTAAACCAAGATGCCATTAACCCTATCACAGACATAATTTAGTGATGCGAAAACCTAGAACCTATTGCAAAATAATTAATCTGTTCAGTAAATCGATTAATTTATTAATTGAATGGATCAAAGTATTTTCGTCTATTTTATTATTTACAATAATTACAATACTTCATTTAATTCCAAAGACTGTTTATTCAATTATAAAAGCAGTAACTGTTTTTTACTTTCAAGGTAAGTGAATAAAAATCGCTTATTAAATCGAGCATTAATCAATTTTTAAATATCAAATTTTCCACCATCTCTACGCTAGTCTATGCTACTACAAATTATACCCACCCATGTTTCATTCAAGAAATAACGTCCTATTTTAACGAAGATTTTTCAAATGACATTAAGCATTGAAATCAAAGGAATTTTGGTGAAAAAAGTGATTAGACGTGTAGTTATAAGACACGAATTATAGATGAATGTGTTATTGATTCGATCCAGTGGGCGTTTATACCAGAATTTTGATGAAATCAGTTTGTTTACACTTTTTATAAATTTGATTGATATAAAACAAAGCTACAGAATGGGAATTATCATTTCGATTTGGGAATATTTTTCCTATTTAGAAGCTAGCTACCAGATCTAGCTTTCACATGGTACTAAATGGATTGATGACTGACTGACTATAACTGGTAGACATGACAAGACTTGCAATTTGGCAGAAATATTACAAGGGTCATACAAGTGCACAAAAATAGATGTAGTTTGCAATGGCGCGTTATAAACGATAATACGCCGTGGGCAGTGGATCGTGGACTCGCAATAGTCGCAATAACTCATGGTCGAGCACGGTCCATTTAAAGGGATGGAATGGAGTGATACATCTGCCTCTCTGTAAGCTGCGCACGGGCCGCTGTCAGCGACCGGTGAATAAGCACAAAGGCAAACAACTCTTGCTGAATCGTTCTAATGAACCCCCATGGCTCCATGCCCTATGGTTGCCATGGCAGGATTAACCCTTTTAGCCTAATTATTGAGTATAAGGGCTATTGTTACACATGCTGGTTACTAGCATTTGCTAGCAATAAGCATGCTCAAAACAAACACACCGATACACATGCCTTTTGATAGCATGCTCCTGTCAGTTCAGCCAGTATTGCCACGGCGATTACCGTGTCACTCATAGTCAAAATACCATATACGGGACTTATCACGCTATTTTGACACAAGTAATATTTACCTCGACGTTGAGACATGTTCAGGAGGTACTAAAGCGTAACGGATATGTGGTGAATAAATGACAGCCCAGAAGGAAACGTAGAACCAAATATCCTGATGTACAGCCTGCATATATGCCTTATGTGAAAGGAGTGACGGACAAAGTTGGAGCCGTTTTAGGAAAGTATTCCATCAAGTATTCCACGAGCTGTGCGGTGAAGGAAAACATCGTGAGGAAACCTGCACAAATCTGCGAAGCAATTCAATGGTGTGTGTGAAGTTCCCAATCCGCACTGGGCCCGCGTGGGAACTATGGCCCAAGCCCTCTTGTTCTGAGAGGAGGCCTGTGCCCAGCAGTGGGACGTATATAGGCTGGGATGATGATGATGATGATGATTCCATCAAGGTGGTGTACACGCCTTTGTCCAAAGTCGCGAGGCATATCAGGACACCCAAGGATGTCGTTCCCTTACAAACACCGGGTGTTTATAGGGTTGATTGTAGCTGTCGTAGTTACTATATCGGACAGACGAAAAGAACAATAGCTGAGAGGGACAAGGAACACATTGCAGCTGTTAACAAACAAGTCAGCCATAGCCGAGCATTTGTTGGAGTCGGGGCCAAACCACTGGATTGAGCTTCACAATCCCAAAATTCTGCCCACGGAACGTAATTTTTACTCAAGTACGTGAAGCAGTTGAAATAAAAAAGCGTAAGAATTTCAACCGGGACGATGGGTATAAGCTTTCATCTTCGTGGAATCCTGTTATTAATTATTGTCGGCGTCGGGATGAATGTTCGGAGGGACGATCGGACGTTGTTAGTGTTGTGTGTCGGTGTGATAGGGTGACTAATAAAAGTGACCAAGTGCGGGTAGTTCGTGATACGAGTGCCGGCACTATTAGTGATCAAGTGCGGGTAGTTCGAAGAACTCGCGCTGCTAGGCAGACTTGACACCCCACACTTTAGTCTACTCGTGACAAAGAGTATTAGTAACAATATAGAAAAAGAGTGGCAACTCTATGGTCAAATTTGCATGTATGGTAACAAGCGCTATCTGGTAGCGAGCTGAAGAACTAAATCTGACATAACACACACATATACATGCACGCACACAACAAGCTTAACGTCTATAAAGCCCAGTTTAGACCTGTAAGAAAATTGCGCAAAGTGAATTACATCGCGAGGCCGGTAAGCAAACGAGTTTATGGTGGTCACTTCACTTGGTCACCCAAGATAATACAACTTTAAGAAAACAGCAATAAACAGATAAACTTAAAAATCATCCGCGAAAATCAGACAGCCAACATCCAGCGGAAAGCTGGCGGACAGACTGAATTTTTCAAGTCCACGTTTGATACATTTGTCAATTTAGTGCTATCATTTTGTCGCCAGAGGCGCTGGCGTGTACGTGAAAAGCTGACGTTTTAAGTGTGCCCCCACTTACTCGTGACCACGGCAATTGTAACGTTGCCGAAACGTCGAGGTAAATATTACTTGAGTAAAAATAGCGTGATAAGTCCCGTATATGGCATTTTGACTATGGATTACCGTAATCTACGGCTTTCAGGCCTAAAATCTCAAAATCCACGGCCTACGGCTGCAACTCTGTGGCCATTACGGCTTTTCGCAAATTCAACGGTAGTAAATTAATTAATTTATAACAAGTTCACTTTTAGTGACATTTTTTTTGCTTGTCTACTATGTAGATCGGTCTGCAAAATAAAAACAAATAGATTCTATAAACATACGCTTTTTGTCAAGTTTCGTGTCAGTCCGCATGATACGCCAAAAATTAGAAATTGTCATAGGAATGAGGGCTATCGCGAATGAATTCGCCGCTAGAGGCGCTAGTGTAGCGTGAGGTCTCCGAAATGTCAAATCTCATAGTGTTTGGGTGAGCTACGCGGGTTTATTTATAATAAGATTTTTTTTGTGAATATTTTGCATAACCTGAAATTAATTATGGCAATTATGCGTTACGGGGCAATGAATGTCTGTGTTTTGAGACAGTTCTGTCTTTCGGAAACTTTTGTCCTCCCTTTTCTTCCGAACAAAACGGGACTTAGCAACACTGTGGTTGCTGGATATTTTTATGGTAGGGTTTTAAGGTGTTTTAAATATAATTTTAATCTAAACTTTGTTTTAACGCCCGTAATAACCGACTCTGAAAGCCACACTTAAAAACCTCACGCAACAGTGCGCCATCTAGTGAGACAAAAAACGATAGCCCTCATTGCTACATTACATACCGAGTGTGGCCACGAGCAAAAAATAATTAAAACATAGATCGTCCTCGTCAAACTGAACAACATTAGTTCAGCTAGTTTTAAAAATAATGGAGTCGAAATTTTAAACCCCGCTACTGATCATCCCACACACAAAAAGTCGTAAAAATAAAATAAGAAAAAATTGGGAAGTATTTTCAAAGTGCGATAATAGAGTAACGCTTTATAGTAACAATAACCACAACCCGTTACCAACGCCAAATAACATTGTTAATTAATAAAAATAAACAAAAAGGCAGATGCCACCGTAAGTAATAAGCGCTGCAGCTTGCAGCGACAGGGCCGTTTATATCGACACGACAAATGAGTTTTATCGATCCCCTTATACTACAAAAAATTGGAAATCAGTTAAACGACAGATACTTGTGCTTGTCGCAATGATTTAAACTGTTCTTTGGGTGTACCATCAGCCAAATAAGTGGTCTATCAATTTTTAAACAAGTTCCTATAAAATGATTATGTCGCTAAAGACGAACTTTCAAGTTGACAGACACGTCTATTGGCATTATTGTTTTATGACATGCAAACGATAATCAACTTTAGGGTGGTAGACCACATATTTGGCTGATGGAACCATTTACCTGAACGTATACGACGTATTACAGTCATTGTCAAATTTAAAAACGAATTGCGTATCTGGCTGAGGGAAATGTCTTTTTACTCTATTAAGGATTATTAAAAAGCCGTGGTGGCCTAGTGGTTTGCCCTATCGCCTCTCAAGCAGAGGGTCGTGGGTTCAAACCCCGGCTCGCGCCTCTGAGTTTTTCGAAATTCATGTGCGGAATTACATTTGAAATTTACCACGAGCTTTGCGGTGAAGGAAAACATCGTGAGGAAACCTGCACACACCTGCGAAGCAATTCAATGGTGCGTGTGAAGTTCCCAATCTGCACTGGGCCCGCGTGGGAACTATGGCCCAAGCCCTCTTGTTCTGAGAGGAGGCCTCTGCCCAGCAGTGGGACGTATATAGGCTGGGATGGATGGAAGGATTATTTGAGCTATGACACCAAAGTATTGATATAATGGATTATTGTGCCTACTTAAATTATTGATTTGTAATAAATGTTATATTGACATGTTGAATAAATTGCTAGGACATTAAATAATAATAATATTTTAGAAATCTATTACCCAATACTAATATTTGCATGCTAGAAGTGTGTGCTAATTAACCCTTAGATTAAGACCATTGTAATCCACACTTAAAGCGAATAAATGAATATGAATATGAATAATATATAATTGTGTGTAGATTAGTGTATATGATTATGGTACTATTCATCTCGGCCTATCTCCTTCCACTTCCTCTCCGTCCTCACTCTTTATTTGTCTGTTATAAATCGGAAAAACGCTCAACCCTGATACAGGTTCTTACCTAGTTTAGGGGATATAATGTTGACCTTTTCCACGACCCAGTTGTACCTTTAGTAGACTTAAACTCATGAATGTAAATTACTGTTTCTGTTGTACAATAAATCATTATTATTATTATATGTATACGTTCCACTGTTGGGCTCAGGTCTTCGGCTTCGTTCCCACGAGGATCGAGTGTAGAATTCGAACTTCATACACACATTTGAATTGCTTCGCAGCTATGTTCAGGTTTCCTGTAACGCTCATGGACAATTTCAAATGTCTGTGTCCGATTTGAATTTAAAAAAAACTCAGAGGTGCTAGCGCGGGATTTGAAGCTACAATCCTCTGCTTGAGAAACCATAGGTCTAATCACGAGGCTATCACTGCTTTTACGTCCAATTTGAGCATTAGTAAGTCAAGCAAAAACTTCTCTTTTCAATTGTTGCGTAAATTTTTATATATGCACATTATTTTTCTAAACTTAAATACCACAATCGGGACTTATCGCGCTAAACACACGGTGTGGTATTTAATACGGTATTTGACTATTTTGTATATGTTTCATAAATTAAAACTACACAATGCCTGTTAACGAATAGAAAAACAATTTTTAAGCTACCTTTACAAATAACAAAGTTATACAGGTTTGAAATTCAAGATTAGACAGAGAAAGACATGTGACGTCACACGCCAGTACCGCCATACTTGCTATATCGATTTTTCAAAAAATCAGTATAAATCCAATTTTCAACCGATTTAAATTTTCTCTTGGCTAAACACTATCTGTATATCTATATTTTCATAATAATTTTAAGATATGGCAAAATCAGGAGTTGTCAAATACCGTATTGTCAGTGAAAATCGCGAAATTTTAAAACAATTTATTATTTATCCCCATCACCAGGCCATAATCCGCGAAACCCTATGACAACCCGCAATTACTTCCCAATGCCCCACATTCTGGCAGATTTCCCTAGGGACATTATTTATGGGTAGCGGATAATTTGGGGCTTAGCTGGGACACACGTTAGGATAGGTCACAATCGACTTTGAAATGTCATAGCTCCTACTTAATAATTAATTAGAGCTGAACACTGTCGATTTTTGAGTAGACGCTACTCACGCTATGTCGTCAATCCACCTAGTAGGAGGTCTGACAAAGCAGTAGACTTCCGGTTCACGGTCGCCACTCGAAGATCGTTCTCCCTTAACGATTATCTTCTCGAGCGATGCGGCCCGCACATTAGCTCTTAAACTCGGGCTAATTCTTCGGGCTCTGTCGGTAGCTTTAGTTCTTCGGCGAATTTCTGTATTTCGGATTCTATCGTGCGAAGAATCTCCGAGCATAGCTCTCTCCATAGCTCGTTGCGTGACTCTTCGCCTCTCCGAAAGGCCGACAGTCAAGGACCATGTCATCTCAGAGGTTATTACTGACAACATAAACTGGTTGAAAACTTAGTCTTCAGGGACTGCGGAACTTGGACAAGATTTTCTGAATGCTGCTCATCTGAATAAGGTTCTGTGGGTGACATCTTTGTTGAAGTAGGGTCAGGGTAACTATGATGATTGCTGAACTCCCAGATATAAAATGACACTGCTAGAAGATGTCTCTTGACGCGCCGTTAACTCGAAACGTCATACATACGTATAAATTCGTAAGGCAATGGCTTTGGAATGCAAGTAGATAGATAGAAAGTATGCTTATAGACCAATTTCTTACAACCTAGATTTCAACGCATTTCGAAGTTATCTTGACTATGTTTACTTGAACCTACATGTTTTTCAAGTTATTTCAATTGTGATTTACAAAGTTTTCAAAATGTATTGTATTGTATTATAACTCTTTATTGTACATAAAATATATGAAAATTACAGCTAACAAGAGAAATAGATGTGTAAAGGCGAACTCATTTATTTAAATTGTTTATTAAAATTAGTAAAGTATATTAAAATAATAGTGTAGGGGTATAGCACGCAGCACGGAATGCTGAGCACCTGGGTTCGATTCCCAGCGCTGGTCTCTTTTTCTGGTTTTTCGATGCATCCATGTCTCAGTTTGTATTTTCGATATTAATTTTGTCAGTAATTACCAACCTATAAAATAAACGAACAATCATTTACAGTCCCATGTTCAATGCGTTTTTGTGTTTAATTCCATCATTTCTTTAATGCCAATCAGGCATTAATCAATCGTAATCCGATTTTAAATTAATTCTGCGCAGAAAACACGTCAATTTAAACTGTGATTTTGCAGGGAACGAGATCAGCAATCATATTTTAAATAAAACGTTAACGTCAAAAAACATTATTGTAAAATGAATGTTTATTATAATATTATTGTAAATTGGACATCGTGTGTTGCCTGGGACGGGCCGCGGATATGATGAGACACTTTACTCATACGTTTTTATCTCACGAGCTAGAATAATTACTCGTTTAAACTTTATTAATTACATTAATTCTTACCTACAGTAGTTTAATTGCACTATTATAAAAACAACTAGGTAATGAACATTTATAATGAAATAGTTCAAATATCTTTCATAATATCATGTACTTGAAAAGCGATACTTTTTTATAAAGTTATTTTTTTACTTACGTCCCAAACTTATGTTCCAGTCAATTTAGCGATAAACCTCGGAATTAGATTACCTACAATAAGCTGAATTTTCGCATACCGGGTTGGCCCTGTAACAGGAGCAAAAAATTAAAACCCAGGTTCTACTACTTTAGTTCTGGAACATTCAAAAATTAAGTAATTTTATAAATAAAAAATAGTAAATACCGTATTCAAATGACATCGCCCTGTCCGTAACTGCTTGTCCAATTAAACTTTAAACTATAATAAAAATCATAATACAAGTAATTTTCTAAAATTGTAGAACTAAATTAGCTCAAGATGAAGAGTGGAAGCTGTGGTTTAATTTTTTGCTCCTGTTACAGGACCCACCTTGTATATGGTCATTTTGGCGTTCTTATTATAGTTGTCTCGAAAGTCTCAATGCCCTCATGCTCTTTTCGGTTTTCGTGAAAAAATCTTTGAAATAAAACTTGTCTTAAATTTATGCTCGACAATTTTTATAAAAGATTGACACCATCATTTAACAGTATGCCAAAAAAAGTTGATATTTTCTTTGTTAATACACCTTTATCTGCATGAACTTTTAATTTTTCTGTGTGACCAATGAAATAGTTACAAAATTAGCCCTAGTTAGCGAAGTCAAATGACATTCGAGTATCAGCTACACTCCGCCAACTCACAGTTGGAGCAATGGAATGGAATATCATTGGAGCCATAGAAACGTACACACTGTAATTAATTACCATGAACGTCCAGCCTTCGCTTTGGAAGGTTGCGCATGCAATTGTGATGTCATAGGTTATATGAAAACGAAATCAGCAACCTAACTGGACTCGCAAAACAGATAACCCGAAGATAACTCGAAGAACAGATAACCGTTGGGGAAGAAAAGTCCTCGAATGGCGACCACGAATCGGAAGACGAAGCGTTGGCAGGCCTCCCACCAGGTGGACTGACGACATCGTGAGAGTTGCGGGAAACCGATGGATGAAAGTGGTGAGTTATCGTTCATTGTGGCGTTCTAAGGAGGAGGCCTTTGTTCAGCAGTGGACGTCTTCCGGCTGATGATGATGATGAACTGGACTCGCAAAATGGACTATAAGTTACACCACAATTAAAACAACTGTTTAATCAAAAATGATAGCTTTCGGCAAAGAATAACTAGTTGAGCTTTAAAAAAACTAGCTCGAGCTGTCGACTTTTTAATTATGGACGGCCTGAATGCTAGCAACCATTTTATTAAACCGACGCGTTTCGTTATTACATTAAAGTTTATCGAGAACTATATTTGCTTTGGCTTGGAACTTTTATCGAGTTAAATAAAAAGCTTTTTGAGCGTTGCATTTTTGTACTCCGCGACGCCATCTATATTGGGGATGCGTGTTAAGGAATTACAGTCATGTGTCATTTCGAAGTAGATATATCTTCTACATTACCATCTGAAATACCGGGTGTGGCCTGTACCACGGGCAAATAATTAAAACATAGATCATCACTCGTCAAACTGAACAACATTAGTTCAACGAGATCAAAAACAATTTTTTTTATTACACTTTAAAGTTTATTCGAATCCAATGTAAAGCAGAATGTTTGATATTTGTAGCGTGACAGACAGGCGACGTCAGTTGGGTTCTAGGATGGCGTACATTTAATTTACGATTAAGTTTGTTAGAAAAAGAAAAAGTTTTGTTTTTAATTAAGTGGGACCATGATGATCCAATTACCGGTGATCTATATAGCCTCTGCTTTTAATATTATCCGCGGTCCTGGGCCCCACCCTGTATACCGTAGACCAAACCAACTTTTATGTGACTTATTCTGCTGACAATAATAACCTATTTTCTTAATGATCCTGCCTGCGGCTTATTAATAGATCCAGCAGTTAAGAATAAGAATAAGAATTAATTTTATAAAAAATAAAAAATAAATTAAACTGTTTATTATAAATCAGAATATCATTACAAATGTTTTATAATTACTTAGCTAATAATCTTTATTATTTAAGATTTTATAACTAAGGAGTGCAAAGGGCGGGCGAGCCCTCATCTATAATTAAAATATAATGTTCACATATGTTTCCATGCTACATGCTACATATATCTATATTGCTTATTATAATCATTTATTTGCCATATTATGTACATATATTTATATTGCTTAGTTATTATTATTGTAGGCATATGGTTATTGCCTGGCCTTGTTTACTTCTTATTTGCTTTATTTTAATGTACGCTAACTGTATTATCATTCCATCTTTTTAATATATTAAAACAGTTCTTGAGCCAGCCTTCGACCGCAAGGTCCAAAAGGTCTTTCAGGATCTCGTCCCTCCAGCGGTACCTGAGACGATCAACCGATCTACATCCACTCGGTCGTCCCAAGAACGCTCTCTTCACGGCTCGATCCTCTCCCAACCTTTCTACGTGCCCGAGACACCGGAGTCTGAACGACTTGGTCTCTCCTATAACATTGGGCTCAGATACCAGGTCCTCAATTTCTCTATTATTTTCTTATCCTCCAGCTACCGTCTACTCTCTGAGTCAGCCCCAGAATCTTTTTTTTATAAAATAGGCTTACGTTTGGCCGCAATCTCGCTTGATGGAAGGCGAAGATGAGGCCTAAGATGGTACTCGTTTGCCTAGAAGGTGTCTTCACTTTGACCTTAACGATGACCAGATTATAGCGTTCCAGAAAAACTGATCTCGGCAGAGAGTTCCACTCCTTAGCCGTCCGAATAATGAAAGAAGAGGCAAACCGCTTCGTGCGTTATGGAGGAATGTCTACAACATAAGGGTGAAGCTAAACTAAACTCGCTCTCCTCCGTTCTGCCACTAGCAGCTGATTCTCTTCTTTGAGCGTTTCTGTCCATGCTTGCCAACCTAAGCTTAGCAAACATACACCAATTATATTTATAAAGAGTTTACATACACATGTTAAAGTTCAAGGCATTTATTGTGAGAGATTTCAGGACACCGAAAAGGGCAATTTATTCTAAGCCGACTTTGAAAAGGATATTAATGTGATGCTGTAGCTTTAGCGAGAGTTAATGCTGGCCTTTGCTGTCTGAACATAGTACACGCAAGTGACCCAGTTAAATATTGATGCTGTATGTGAGATATTATATTAAACAGCAGTGCATTAATAGAAACTGCCTGCTAATTATTTTTATCATACTTAGTAAATATGAGTTTATAGTAATATTACTATGCCCATATGGGCTAGTGTCAAAAAAAGTCTAACTAGGCCCTTAGTTAGATTAAAAAAAATATTGAACACGAATTTTTTCTTTTGTATTTTTTATATAGCTTATAATGTGTCCCACTGCAGGGCAAAAGCCTCCCTCTCTTATTCCACTCGTCTCTTGGCCAGCTCTTGCCAATCTTTAACAAACACATACATCATGTCAGCCGAAAGACGTCCACTGCTGAACATAGGCCTCCCCCAAGGCTCTCCACTCAGACCGGTCTTGTGCTTTCCGCATCCACCGCGATCCCGCGATCTTAACCAAGTCGTCGCTCCATCTTGTTGGAGGCCTACCGACAGCTCGTCTCCCGGTCCGCGGACGCCATTCGAGAACCTTCTGACCCCATCGGCCATCAGTCCTGCGAGCAATGTGCCCCGCCCACTGCCACTTCAGTTTCGCAATTCTTCGGGCTATGTCGGTAACCTTAGTTCTACTGCTGTTTACAAACACATACGAACATTGCAAATTAAATAAAAGCTTGTAACAACTAAACACATTGGCAAAGTTCTCAACTACCTTGTATCCGCCGAAATATCCGAAACGAATGATTTTTCACAAATAAAGATATACCGTCCAACCTCAAGCGCCATTTTCCTTATGCCGAAGTTGCCGTCAGCCAGATATTAGGAGGTAACTTCGCAAACAAAGGCAGACTAATTTATAGCCTTGTTTACTGAGAATAATCCTCGTAATGAATTATTTGTTAGCTTAGCCGGGCCTCTAGTTGCTGGACGGACGGTAATCGCGATGTTTTTAGTGCCTTAATGAGTTAAAAGATTTCTTAGGGTTCCGTAGTTCAAAAGAAAAAACCGGCCAAGAGCGTGTCGGACACGCCCAAAATAGGGTTCCGTAGCCATGACGAAAAAATTAAGTAATACGGAATCTTCCAAGTTTAGGTATATTTTATACCTTAGGCTGCTAGTTACTCATAAACTACTAATAATTCTCATGCAAACTTAGCCGTTATAGTTTTCCTTGAAAATTTGATATACTTAATCTTGGATTTTTTCCACCCCGGTTTTCAGGTTTAGATTTTAGAAGGGGGGGGGGGCGCTCGATTTTAATGAAAATTTGCACTTTACAGTTGAATATTTCGCAAACAAATCACTGAATCGAAAAATTGTTTAAGCAAACCCCTAATGGTTTTAAAAGACCTATTCAATGATACCCCATACTATACGCTGAGAAAAAAAATCACCCCCACTTTACGTCTATGGGAGGTACCCAAAAAAAAAATTTTTCTTAATTTTTATTGCACCATTTTGTCGGCATAGTTTACATATATATCCGTGCACAGTTACAGCTTTCTACCATTGATAGTCCCTGAGTAAAGCCGCGGACGGACACACAGACAGACAGACAGACATGGCGAAACTATAAGGGTTCCGTTTTGGCCATTTTGGCTCCGGAACCCTAAAAACTGGCTAGTGCGCCGCTAGCCAGTTTTTCCTTTCAAGTGAAGGGCCACGTTTTTTTTCGTAAATTGAATTAATCACCATATTATTTACATACAATATCCATAAACGGACCTCACGATAGGTACTAGCGCCATTATTTGAACCTATCGGAATCGATTGTGCACTTGATTCTGAGTAGGAAAAGCCATATTGACATATTTTGTCCTGTTGTTGTGGACTAATTTTTATTTTTTAATTTATTTTTATTTTATATTTAATTTTATCGTCTTGACATTGTACCTAATTTTAACTTTTTGTCCATGTTTTACCCAGGATTATTATTATTATTTTTAAATTTAATTCTAATTTTATTTTGGCTGACAATGTTTTTTAATTTACCACTATCATATACCTATTATTATTATTATTTTGTATACAATTTGACGATCCTTTTGTGAATTTCTTATAATTACCTGACATGTATTTATAATGTATTTTTTCATTAGGTAATAATTAAATTTAATCTAATCTAATCTATTCTTTCTAAAAGTGAAAAAAAAGGAACATCTGTACACGAAAATGCCCATTTACGTCCACACAAACATTATTTCATTAAATCAACACCCAGATTCTGAGAATGTTTTATTCGCAAATAAAAGCATTACTTACTCGGACGTCACTTACGCAAAATTGTATTAGGCATTATAACACGTATTTTCCTACGTATAAATTGGTCCATAAATAAAGATACCGAATGAAAATGTAACACGATCCCCTATGTACAAAGCTCTCCACTCAGATTGTACCCAAAATCCCGACCTTGATGCCAAGTCAAGGTTACCTCCCTGCCGTCCCCGTTCTCTCGGCCCCTAACCACCACTCGTAAATAATAACAGCATACATTGTGTTAAATAAAGCCGATATTTTTTACACGCATTTTTTTGGGAAATATTAAAACGTACGATCGGGTGGATATTGTTTTAAATAAAATTAATCAATTGGTGGTGAAACAGCCCTTTACAATGTTATAATTATAATTACTTCCTTATTCAAGGCATACTCGGAAAGACCTAGAAAGCCTTCAAACAGATTATTTTCTGATTAATATCTGGGAAGCTCTATTTACTCTGACTTGGAGCCTAGGACAAGATTAGATGAACCACAGATTAATCCTTTAGCCAGTTGACTATCTCTAATAAAGTGTAACTTCCATAAGAACATTTATTTTAAGACCTTTAATAAACAAGCTTATCAGTCTCTCAAAGTCGCTTAGTCTAACAAAGTTAGTTGTTACCGGTGGCAAAGGAACCAATTTGAATATCTAGTCTATAATGAGTAATATGCCTTGTCAGTTAAAAAATCTTTCAATGCTTTTTAAAACTAGGTAATACTTCCTTCTCTGTAACACATAACACCCCTATGTTTGCTTTAGTGGCCGATGAGTGGAGACCATTTCGGCTTCACATCATTGTTTGTTTGTTCTTGTATTCTTTATAATTTTGTAAATGCATTTTCGCTTTGTTGGCTGAATAAACGTATTTCTATTCTATTCTATTCTAATTAAAATACAAACGCTGAAGTTGTGCGCCCGCTGGTCTTAGATGCTGCTGGAACTTGAAGTGAAACCCCTGATTACTGGTATGTGGTATCGTCTCAAAGGACGCTCGATACCTAAATACGATACCTGAAAGGAATATCGAAGATCGGAACGTCTGGTATCCACGCCACGGCACACTAATATAAGTTGGTCCTAGTCAGGTGAATGAACCTTTCCCATCGTATTTTCTCGGAAACGTAGGAAAACGTTTTTAGGGTTTCGTACCTGGAAAGGAAAAAACGGAACCCTTATTATAGGATCACTGTTGTCCGTCCGTCCGTCCGCCTGCCAAGACCGTTTTTCTCAGGAACGCGTGGAGGTAACAAGATAAAATTTATTATGAAATACTCAGGTCTACTGTCCCTTAGAGCTGTGAAAAAATCAAACTTCTAAGCCAACGCAATCAAAAGATACAGCCGTTTATGCCGCAAATTTCCGAAAATTTTCAAAACTTGCAATGGAATCAAAACCTGCAGGGTACTTTCCGAACTCAGAATCTTGAAATTTAGTACGAAGCAATGTCTTATAGCACAGATAAAGGAAAAATTGCGAAAACCGTACATTTTTAGTTACATCATATAATAAAATATTTATACGGAACCCTCGGTGCGCGAGTTCGAGTCGCACTTGACCGGCTTTTTATCTACTGTAGCCAAAAAAAAACTGAATTTTAGAAAATAAGAAATTGTTTTTGTTACAATTTAGACTAGGATAGACTTTTCACCACATCACTATTTATAATATGATCAATTATACTATTTGAAGAGCAAAATTAACTATTTCATTTTAACACCATGTAACACTATAAGCGCTCTAAACATACACAGTATAGTCTCGCGTGGTCTACGATTCAAATGATTCATTGAAGCCGTGGCGGCCGAGTGGTTTGACGTATCGCCTCTCAAGCAGAGGGTTGTGGGTTCGAGCCCCGACTCGCACCTCTGAGTTTTTCGAAATTCATGTGCGGAATTACATTTGAAATTTACCACGAGCTTAGCGGTGAAGGAAAACATCGTGAGGAAACCTGCAACAAACCTGCGAAGCGATTCAATAGTGCGTGCGAAGTTCCGTTCCCAATCCGCACTGGGCCCGCGTGGGAACTATGGCCCAAGCCCTCTTGTTTTGAGAGGAGGCCTGTGCCCAGCAGTGGGACGTATATAGGCTAGAATGATGACTGAAATAATACTGATTCCAAAATCACTTGCCTTTGAAACAACTTTAACCTCTGAACCTTTCGTTTTATACCTCAGCTCTATTACAAGGGTTGATGCTCCAAATTTGATTAAATTAAATGTTTAGACTCGTCAATTCCCGACCCACATCCCTATCTATACTGCCACACAGTTATCACGTACACCCAAAAACGGCGCTACCGGCGCGAAGTTCTTTGGTAATAGTATGCGGAGATTTCAGTTACAAATTTTGCCACCGGTGTAACTAACTTTGTGTTTTAGTTTATAGGTTAACTTTGGTTATAAAAGCAAGTAAAGCCTTCAGTTGCTTATCGGCCGCTTCCCTTTTGGCCTGTTTTTAACTGTTTATTAACTTGTTATTGTTACTAGGTTTTTATATTACTTTTGTTATGAAAACGGTGGTTTTTATTGCAAGAGCTTTGGAAGATAGTAGATTTCTGCCTCGCTTGCATTTTTGAAAAGAAAAAGAAAGAAAATAAAAAAAGGTACCTAGTCCTTTCGAAATGAACGATGATTTTTTGGATTTTAAAGTTAACACTATTATATTTTTTAAATTATATTGCTCTTTCAATTTTTTTTATTGCAAAATAATTCAATTTATTAGATAAAAAGAAATTTACTTCCAAACCCAAGCAGCGAGGAATAATTTTAGTTTAGTAAGTAAACTAACTACCTACCACGCAATACAAAAATAATGTTTATTTTATTTTGATTTTCTTTTGTTTTTCTGAAGAAAGATTATGTATTACTAGTTATTAGTATGTACAGTTAAGGGGACTTTATGCACTTAACATTAAGGCCGTGTACATACATATTTTTGCAACTGTACAACTCCTCACATTTCACTCGACTTATAACGCCATCTAGCCAAAACATTCTGAACTTACAATCCTGCCAAACTTGCTCTCAAAGTCAACGTATAATCTGCGGTAGAGCTTTTATACCTTTTTGTAAACAGCGACATCTATTGGAATAGGTCGTGTTGGATATCCCTTACCCGCAACACTACAGTGATATAGTTTACTTACCTACTCAAAAGATGGCGTTGTATGTAGTCAAAAATGTGTGTAAAGTAATCACAATGAGGGCTATCGCGTATGAATTCACCGCTAGAGACGCTAGTGTAGCGTGAGGTCTCCGAAATGTCCAATCTCATAGTTTTTGGGTGAGCAACGCGGGTTTATTTATAATTAGAATAATTTTGTGAATATTTTGCAATACCTGAAATTAATTATGGCAAAATATGCATTCCGGGGCAATTAATGTCTGTGTTTTGAGACAGTTTTGTCTTTCGGAAACCTTTGTCGTCTCTTTTTACCGAACAAAACGGGAACTATGCAACACTGTGGCATGCTTGATATTTTTATGGTACGGTTTTAAGGTGTATTAAATACGATTTTAATCTAAACTTTGTTTTCACGCCCGTAACAACAGACTTACAATTTACTTACTTACTTTGAAAGCGATACTTAAAAACCTCACGCTACAGTGCACGTTTAGATGTAGTGAGACAAAAAACGATAGCCCTCATTTCGCTATCTTATTATATTTGTGTGCGTAAAACAACGGGAAAAATGCGAAAATTTAATAAAATTTAATTAGAGAAAACTAAAAACATAATGTAAAACATTTATTTGTTAAAATACTTTTAAAGCAGGTTTTTTGTTGACTTTATTCGCATTGCTATTCAACCTGCATTAAATACATATTATGTATTTCGATTCTCATATCAATCTAACAAACTCACAAGCTAACACGGCAGGGCCAATGAAGGCTTGTAATAGTGTCACGTAATAATCTGGCCGTGACACACAGATAAATGTAGGTACAGTCGAAGCCAAAGATATATTTACACTTTATTACCTTGTCGCTGTCACTTCATGTTTGTATAAAATTTTCAGATGGCTTTGTCAAGGGCAGACCTCTTGAGGGGAGGTTGACCTTAAAGGAGGCCTAGTAGGTTACTCTTTGAGTAAAACAATAAGACGTTTTAACAATTTTTTAATCAAAAATTGAACACAAAAAATAACAGGCCTAGTATGACAAAATTAAAAGTAAAAGTATTACAAGAATCTCAGTAAGTTCAAGCGATTTTATAGAGAAGTCGGTTCTGATTATTCGGTCTCCCTGGCCTACACTTTCCTGGAGTCGGAGAGAAGAACCCGGAGCGAAGAGGGCTGGCCACAGCAGGGGGCCTGGTCCAGCTGAGCGACCTGGTTGATCCGTCATTCTGCTCAGAGATCCCTAATTGAGGAAAGCGCCATCTAGCTTACACTGAGCTAACTAAGATGTCAGCGACCGCCTGTATGCATCGTGACAGCTTACAGTGCCAAGGTACAGTCGAGCGCCAAAATATGGACTTATCTAACCCTTCAAAAATATGTACAGTCACCAGCACCAATATCTGACACAACAAGCGTGCATAAATATCTAATACGACTCTATTTCTAGGGCCGGAAAGACAAGTCAGATATTTTTGCACGCTCAACTGTGGCAGATATTAATGCTGGTGACTGTACCACAGACTCTTATTCCGATGTGGATCGAGTAAGCTCATAGTAGGTTAGTTTGGGCATGTATAGATCTGACTACATAATCTTTATTTTATTTTTCTTTTTGATAACCCTTGCACATTTGCGACTGATAGCCGTAAGTGTAGGCACAAGTGTATGTACAACCGTCGGGCCTCTAAAAATAAAATTACTGAATTTAGTTACTTTGAACAGTAAGTAATTGTATTTATTCAATTAGAAAAAAAATTATGTTGTAAATGCAATTGTTTTCAAATAAATGCGTTTTTTGTGTCCAGCAATCTTCAACACTCAGTTTTCATAGTACAGGAAGTCCTGAAAATAAAAAAGTGCTGTTTTAGATATCTCTACGAAAAGGTTTTGTTTTACTTTTATTCGGCATTTGCTACAAAAAACTCTATAAAAATTACAGCTTTCTAGCACTAACAGTCTCCGAGCAAAACCGCTGACGGACGAACAGACAGACATAGATAGGTGAGGGTCGTTACGTGATTTGAGCGAAATGAAACGAAACTGGTGACAAAAATCACGTCACTAGTTACTAAAACTAGTGTTTTCGGTAACCAGTTTCTTTCACTGCCTGCAGTGACGCGTTCTGTGACAGTCACTGTAACCGAATTGAAATGAAACTAGTATTTAACGTTTTTTGCTAGAAGCTATGTCGTTATTTATCACAAGCATCATTTTTAGGTGTAAGTAATGTCAGTAATTTCATAAGAATCGTTTCTTTGACGTTGTTTAAAGTCAGTATTTTTTTATGTACTGAATATTATACTTGTTTACTTGTTAATTAATGAAAGAAATATTCCCGGTTATCCCACTTAGGGGCTGTTTCACCATCGATTGATTAGTGTTAACTGGCGGTTAGGTGTGATGCCGTCTCTATTTGTTTTGTTCGAATAGACGGAGACGGCATCACATTTAACCGTCGGTCAACGCTAATCAATTTTGTAAGTGATGTTACTTTTTCACGTCTAAACCGCTGAACTGATTTAGATTAAATTCGGTATACGCATAGTTTGAGTCCTGAAGAAGAACATAGGATAGTTTTTATCGAGGAAAATTGCATACTTCCAATGGGATAGCGATAAACGAATTCTACACAGACGGAGTCGCAAGCAAGTTACTTAGTTACTTAAGTATAGTTTTTACCCGCGGCTTCGTACACGTAAATTATTAGATCCAGCAGCTGAATTGAAATTTCGGGATTTTAAAAAATTCTCGTGGAAATTCCCAAAAAATAAAATGGTGGTTTTTTGACGTTATATTACAAACAATCTTGTCAAATTTCATGACTCTAAGCCCAGCGGATGTTGTTACGTGTTTTTGATCCCTATCCCGTGGGAATATCGGTATAAAAAGTAGCCTATATTTTATTTCATAATAGCATTTTAATAATAAGTATTTGATATGAATTTTAGCTTAATACCTCCACGCGTTCCTGGGAAAAAGAGTCATGATAGACAGACAGACAGACAGACGGACAAAAAGTGATCCTATAAGAGTTCCGTTTTTTCCTTAAGAGGTACGGAACCCTAAAAATGTATAATTTATGCCTCTCTTCAACGTGTCTTTCGACTGATGATTACACTCACTATCAAGAAGCAGGTGCCTATGATAGCAGCCTTGATGTTAACAGAAGCGCCAGGCGGGAAGTGGATCTCGTAGTTGTCCTTATCCGTGAACATCTCCCGCGCCGCGCCTCCCCAGCGCTTGCTGATCACCCCCATTGGCTGCTTCTGAGTGTTGAATAGCTGAAACATGATACAGTTAAAGATTAACACATGACGGTGGTGGATGAGGGCATCTGGCCGATGTTTGTCAGAAACTTTGATCCTTTTTAGGGTTCCGGAGCCAAAATGGAAAAAACGGAACCCTTATAGTTTCGCCATGTCTGTCTGTCTGTCTGTCCGTCCATCCGCGGCTTTGCACGAATATGTATGTAAACTATGCCGACAAAATGGTACAATAAAAATTCAAAAAAAAAATTTTTTTAGTGTACCTCCCATAGACGTAAAGTGGGGGTGTTTTTTTTTCTCATCCGACCTTGTTGTGTGGGGTATCGTTGGATAGATCTTTTAATCATAAATCATTAGGGGGTTACTAAAACGATTTTTCGATTCAGTGATTTGTTTGCAAAATATTTAACTTTAAAGTAAGTACAAATTTTCATTAAAATCAAGCCCCCCCCCCCGTAAAATCTAAACCGGTGGGTGGAAAATTTTTAAAAATTCAGGATGGTAGTAAGTGTATCAAACTTTCAAGGAAAACTATAACGGTTAAATTTGCTTGAGAATTATTAGTAGTTTAAGAGTAAATAGCAGCCTAAGGTATAAAATATACCTAAACTTGGAAGATTCCGTATAAAATACATCCTTAAAAAATATTACTTATTTTTTTCGTAATGGCTATGGAACCCTATTTTGGGCGTGTCCGACACGCTTTTGGCTGGTTTATTTAATGGCAGAATATATTTATTTAAACAATGAATTTTTACATAAAAATCAAAAACACATAAAATTAACTAAAATAAAAGGCAGAATAATTATTTCGGATAAAATATAGGTACTTTCTCGTTTGCCATCCAGTCGTATAAAAAAAAAAAAAAAAAACGCTTAAGTGCAAAGATATCGACACGTTCAAAGTTTCAAAAATATGTATAAGTGCATAAAGACTTAACAATTAAGGTATTTGGAAATAATTCTGATCCGCATTGGCGATCCCTTACTTCAAATAGCGAGCCTACTGTGTTAAAATAGTATGTTATCTGTTATGTTAAATTATACTTGTTTAATAATGTTGTAAATATAATCATTTAATAATGTTGAATCTGTTTAAAAATTCTATACCTCAGAGATTTTTCCGAATAGTGGTAGATTTTTTTTTGACATTCATAAGTGCTTGTTATAGCCTAAATTGAACAAAGATATTCTGACTTTGACTTTGAAAAGGTCGTGTATACATAATATTTTTATAACTTTGGCCATGTTTGTATCTTTGCACTTGACTGTACTTATTTAGCATAAGAATCATTTCGATTCGATGGAGTTGCTAGATTGCCTTAGGATATACTTTGACCAAGAATAGTAGATATTCAGGGATTGATATGATAAGGGAGCAGGAAGGCAAGTTTACCTAGCATCAAAGCATGTTTTTAGTTTTAAACTATTTCTACTTATTAGCATGCTAAGTGGTCACTCTTTTCGACTATACATATTTCTTAATCTAAAACCTTGTATTGTATTTTATTGTAAAACCCTTTAATGTTACATAAAAACACATGAGATTACTCTTTATTCGTCCCCAGGTTTTACTTACCCTGAAGTCGGCCTCCCCCGTGGTGGACACCGGGCCCTTAACCCTGAGCAGCGGCTGGTCGTTGGCGTCATTGATGTTGAGTACAGGCTTGAAGAAGGTCATCTCCTGGCGCACCACGCTGACCAGTTTACCGTACACTGTGACGTCCATCTTGTCCGGCCCGAACGTGTACGGCCGACGGAGACGGACCACCTGGTAATGGAATATGAAACAAACAGATATTAATAGGTGGGTCATTCTAGCGTGTGAACCGCCCCAATTTTTGTGGTCGCTTTTTTTATGAATGGGCAGTAGAATTTGATGACATTTTCTATTATGAACTAAAATAATTTCTTTGCTCACCCGCGACCTTATGATAGCTAAGTTTATGGAAGATATGCGTGTTCATGCAGGTCCTCCACCTCCACACTGTAAGAACATACACAAATCACCCAAACCCAACTATCACCACCACCACACTAACGCGTTTCGAACTCAACCAGAGCTTATCTCCAGAGCAACACAACCGTACACCATACTACCAGTTTTTTTTTTATTCTACTGGATGGCAAACGAGCAAGTGGGTCTCCTGATGGTAAGAGATCACCACCACCTATTAACATCTGCAACACCAGGGGTATTGCAGATGCGTTGCCAACCTAGAGGCCTAAGATGGATACCTCAAGTGCCAGTAATTTCACCGGCTGTCTTACTCTCCACGCCGAAACACAACAGTGCAAGAACTGCGGCTTCACGGCAAGACTACTAGATGTTAAACATCTGGTCTGGTGGAGTCTAACATCTGGTAGCATGGTGAACTCCATAAGCGGCAAGCGGCCTAACCTGCAGTGCTACTACGAAACTCGAAACTCGAAGTTCATATCATACCGTCCCTCTCGCTCTCGTATTAAATAGTATATGTGTCAGAGGGACCGCACGACACGAACTTCGAGTTTCGTAGTAATAAAAAATACAAAAAGATTCCAATAAACCAATCTTAATTTGATTGCTTAGTAACGTCATCTCTTGTCCGGGTGAGCGGTTGGTTCCAATGGAGTGCCGAAAGTTTCTCGATGAGAGCTACGGTACAGATGTCGCTAGCGTCACTGCTTAAGTGGCTACATAAGAAACAAACAAGCTGAGATTTGAGGTGCATAGGGAAATTCGTGTCTGTACCGTTGACCAGCAGTGGTGTAGCGGTATAGCACGCGGTACGGAATACCGAGGACCTGGGTTCGATTCCCAGTGCTGGTCTTATTTTTCTGGTTTTTCTGTGCATCTGTATTTCAGTTTGTATTTTCAATTTAGGTTTTACGGGATGACCGTAAAAGTAAAAATTTGGAATTGAAATAAAAAATACAAAATGATTCCAAATAACCAATCTTATTTTCGTAGTAGCCCTGCTGTGCTTTAAAAAGTTGTAGGCGACGGGCTGGCGTGAAGTACTGCGCCGCTCTGTTCAGTACCCCAGTATCTTTGAAGCTAGTATTTAAAATGTCTCTCTCTCTTTATTTCATAATCATACGAAGTGATGAAGCACTGTTATGTTTTCAAAACAACTCTCGTTATCAAATTAAATCAACTGGCCGTGAATGTGCAGGTTGCACCCGATACCATAAAAGCTCCATAAACAAGTCCATTAGGGGGCTTGGGGCGGGTCGATGCCCCCCCACGGATCACCCCTGGGCGACATGACCGGAGATGGGGTCAATGGCGTTGTTCTAAGCTGAAGCACTTAATGAAAAGAGATGGTACCGCGCTTTACCCTCTGCCAGTGGTGTGGATTAGGATAAGGAATAAATCGCAGGCCGTGGATTTCGTACTTAGGTAACCATGAATATCTAGAGTAAGCATAGCAGAGCCCCTCTCCCAAACAAAGTATAGGTGGGGCTACTATTTTAAACTCCCGACGCAAAAAGAGGGGTGTTATAAGTTTGACCGCTATGTGTGTCTGTCTGTGGCACCGTAGCTCTTAAGCGGGTGGACCGATTTGAATGCGATTTTTTTTTATTTGAAATCAGGTATAGCAATTGTTCCTAGATATGCTTTATCAAAATCGGTCGTGTGAAGCGACACAATACAAGCCGTCACAGCACACTGCATCAGACAAATGTGAATGCAACCATATAAAATGTATGACACAAAATGACAGATGTGTGAACCGGGCTTTACCGGCAAATTTACAAATGAGTGTGAACCAGGAAAAATAATTATTTTTTCACAACATAATAATTATTAAATTTAGATACAAACAATAGATTGTCACTTATAATAGTCACGTTGGTGATATAGGGCCCAGGACGTTGATCAGCCCATTTGACTTAAAACCTAGCCTAGCTAACGTGGCCTAGTGGTTTGACCTATCGCCTCTCAAGCAGGGGATGGTGCGTTCAAACCCCGGCTCGCACAAAATTCATGTGCGGAATAACATTTGAAATTTACCACGAGTGAAGTTCCCAATCCACACTGGGCCCGCGTGGGGAACTACGGCCCAAGCCCTCTCGTTCTGAGAGGAGGCCTATGCCCAGCAGTGGGACATGTATAGGCTGAGAATGCTGGGTGGATGCGGTCTAACCTCTGTGTTCAAGTTTCAAGGGTCCGTTGCCTAGTTGGAAATCAGTTACTGTCCAGCTGACCTAATTTGGCAGACACTCCGATGACTTCTACAGGAAGTAAAGACACGTGTCAAACGAATGTTAAAGACTCAAAACGAACCTCTGTGTTCTGCCCGTCGTAGATGTTAATCTTGAAGGCGCGGTCCTTCCCCCCGAACATGTGGTTCAGGAGCCCCGAGTCTTCCTTGGCGTACAGCAGCTCTGCGCCATCTGGCGACATCACCACGTATTTGTTGTTGGCCGAAAGGACACCGCCCTTCTGCCGGATGTGGACGGTGCTGAGCGACTCAAGCCGGCTCAAGCCTGGAAAATAAGATGGTTAAGCCACTTGCAATCAGCCTGGTTTCGCACGGGAGCCGTTTTGGAAAAGTCTATAATCAAAGACCATTGTCAACGGTAACTTCAAAATTTTCACCTCCCTTTCCCAAAACCCGCGCAAAACCGGAGCGCGTCGCTTATCAACTCCTATTTCTAGTTTCCAACCGTGACTTTGTCTGCGTTTAATTTATTTATTGCACGAAACTTAACATACGGGATATTTTTAAAAATTCGTTTTTTTAATTATACTTAATTAATAGCTTCCTACTCACATGTAAGAATGTAAGCTGCTTGGAATGGAAAATATAAATCTCTTTCCCTATCCTATCGTTTGGAAATTTTGGAAAATTTTGGAAAATGCCAAAAAAAGTTATAAACTTTTTAATAACCTACTTGCATGCTAAATTTGAAATCTCTAATAATTATAATTTCGAAAATAGAGCCGTTTTGTATGGAAATATCTCTTTTATGTTTTATCCCGAAGAAATTCCGATAAATCGCTTGGTAGTGCACCTCTATGACCTTGAAGAAATATGTCTGCGAAATTTCAAGTGTCTGGCTCCATGGATGATGATGAAACAGTCAACAAAAGTACAGTCCTGGAAACTGAATCACGCACCAGGGTGGAGCCTTTTCATAATCGATTTCGCCATGATTTCTTCGGCAAATACATATATGGGAATGTCAACATGATATAAGCAGCACAGAGGTTCCACACTAGCACGTGATTCAGGTTCCTTGACTCTAATTACTCCTAACAATCGCTCACTAGAATATATTAATATTAAGGCACTTGTCCCACCGCCGACGATGAGCGAGAAGCGAGTAGAGCGAGTAACTAGAAACGAGTGGGTGAGCAGCGAAAAGCGAGTGTAGTTTTGTCACTGGCTGTATGCGAGTGTTCGAGTGCGACGGGCGATTACTCGCTCCACTCGACTCGCTCGTGCGGGGCGGCCGCCAAGCTGACATCGCTGAGCGAGTATCTATAGCGCAGCGAGTTTTATAGCTCTTGTCGCTGCGGCAAAAGATGTAAGAGCGAGTTCTCGCCGACAGTGTGAACAGCCAGCGATCAACTATTAATATATGTGTCTCTTTTACTCACACAGGATCTTATATCTTTTGTTCGTTTCTTGAGCGTGAAAATAGTCGATAGCCAATCGTTTCCTCGCTGGCGGTGAGACAACTGCCTAAATATCAAATAAATATCACGGGACAATTCACACCAATTGACCTAGTCCCAAAGTAAGCTTAGCAAAGCTTGTGTTATGGGTACTAAGCAACTGATAAATATAAATATAGATAGATACATACTTAAATACATATAAAAACACCCAAGACCCGAGAACAATCATTCGTATTTTTCATACAAATATCTGCCCCGACACGGGAATCGAACCCGGGACCTCAAGCTTCGTAGTCAGGTTCTCTAACCACTAGGCCATCTGGTCGTCTAAATATTTTAAGTAACTAGACTTCACCCGCGGCTTCACACGCGTAAACTGTTCGATCTGGTACAATTGAAATTCCGGGATTTTTAAAAATTCCCCTAGGAATTCCCAAAATTTATATCGTGGTCTTCATTGAGGTTGTGTTAAGAACAAATGTCAAGATTTTATCCCTACGTGCGAATATCGGGATAAAAAGTAGCCCATGTGTTATTCCAGACGTGCAGCTACCAACATACTAAATTTCATGACTCTAAGCCCAGCGGTTTTTAATTCGAGATTTTATCCATATCCCGTGGGAATATCGGTATAAAAAGTAGCCTATGTGTTAATAGAGACGTCCAGCTATCTACGTCCAGCCAGGAACAAGGTAACAAACATACTCACTCACAAAAAAAATCGCATTTATAATATAAAAGTAGAAAAGTAGGATAACAACTTACCTGTCTGTACCGCGGTCGCCATTCTTAACTTAAATCTCGCACAATTTAGTCCAACTCTTCACTTCTACAGCAACACTACTTGACAAGTTGATAAATTCATTCACATTATCTCGTCACTTCACTGTACACTTCATAGTTTCAGTTCATATATCGTATATCCCTTGCTATATTTTCACACGACCAAATAAGTTAATAATACCTACAAGATTTTTTGTTGGCTAGACATTGCCATCGAGACTTATATACTCGTGCGTACGAGTAGGTATACCAAATTTAAAATCAATCCGACC
This sequence comes from Choristoneura fumiferana, assembly GCF_025370935.1. Lineage (NCBI taxonomy): Eukaryota > Metazoa > Arthropoda > Insecta > Lepidoptera > Tortricidae > Choristoneura > Choristoneura fumiferana. The sequence continues at coordinate 1,183,654 of NC_133489.1, forward strand.
ACTCACAGCACGATTACATTATACATACTAACTTTTGCCTGCGGCTTGGCTTGCGTGGAATTCGGCCATCGCGCGCTGGTCTCTCGGAAACTGCATTTTTTCAGAATAAAAAAAAGCCTATTTCACTTTCTGGCCCATGAACTATCTCTCTCTATCTATGCTAAAAATTACGTCGATTCGTAGCTCCGTATCGACGTGAAAGACGGGCAAACATACAAACACACATACTTTCGTATGGATTGTGAGGACATTTCTCTGGTGAGTATTGTTATCTACTAAAAGCCTATTGTTGCAAACTTCTTGCATTTTGTACTTTTTCATTGTTTTTATAAAGTATTTTTTTTATAATTATGTCATTGCTGTTTGTTTTAGTTGTCGTATTGATTGTATTTGAGTTGTGTCTGTGTCGTGAAAGTAAATAATAATTTTATCTTGATCATTTTATTTCATTTGCTTTTAGTTATCCATTCTACACATTTCACCTATGAATACGTGAAATAAGTCTTAATAAGGTTGCATAAGTAATATAAAGAGTTACCGGTTACCGATCTCGCTCGTTTCGGAATAAGCGATAGTGAGCTAAAACTCCTGTAAACTTTTATTTCGACATTCTACAATTGTTTCAAATACTCAAATATATCTAAGTACCTATAACATAACTCATTTCCGATAGAAGGAATAAAAGATAAAAATACGTGGGTAAATGTCTAGATTTAACAGCGATGAGTGGGCCCTAAGTTAAGTAGGTACTTAAGTGGTTTAAACCTCACTCTAAATGAGATGAGATAGTTCTCTTATAGTTTTTGTGTCAGTCCACTTGGCGCTTATCGTGTTATCCATTTTATAACTATATTTGTGCCATGTTTGTGATTGTTACAACTGTTACAAGCTTTTATTTTATTAATTGTTTATCATTTATTTAAACAAATGCATTATTGTAAAGGTACAATTGAAGTACTTATACTAAACTGTCCCAAAAATTACTTCCCTGCGGAAGAGTGCCCATAAGGCTGGCTGCATTTCCGCGCTGTATCGTAATCATAAATAATAACTAAATGAGCCAATGATTATGCTGAGTGGGGACCTGTTTAGCGTCATGTATGTCTTTATTTGTTCTATGTTTGTTCCTATGGTTTGTTTTTTATGGCGTTAAATAATGTATTTTCTTTCTTCTTTCTTTTTTTCAATCGCAAGCAAGACCCAGTATATACTTACACACTTCTCATCTATGAGCAAGACGTCAACGGTCTCACGACACTAACGCCATCTAGCGACATTTTTCTTGTCGACAAACACATATAGGTATAACCGACTGTATGAATCGACCCCTGTTTTAGTTGGAATAATACTATAATATTATTACTTCTTGAGATGTACGTTTATTTAGTTTTAATAACGTGATAACATTTTGCAAGCTCGAGCTAGATCAAGTACAGAGAAAACACAAGTGTCAACACTACCACAGATAAAATGTGGATAGGTTGCCAACACGTTCTCCTTTCTTAAATAATTAACAAACTTTTTCATCAAATTAAACATTAATCAAGAGAGAATTTTTACATAGGTAATCAACAATCTGTAGTCCTAATATGATCTCTATTCTTCACAATAATAATCACTTAGGTAACGAGGCTTTAATATCTGCCTTTTTGGTCTGGATGAATTCATATTTGAACATGGACTCTGATGTAATCCATCCAGATCATTTTCAATACACTTAGAATCTATGGGAGCAAACGTTTGAGTTGGGCTATAAGACTCTATCTGTGTGAATGATTCATTATGAGGAATCCCCATAGCATCAACATAATTGGAGGGAGATATGTGTTCATTTTGAGATTGCAAGCTAGATGTTCCTTCGGCTGTCATTGCTCGTGTTGGAGGAGACAAAGATTGAACTTCAGTATTTACTGTAAGCAGTGGAGCCTCTTTAGCATCACAAGATGTATAAGGCCGAATGTGTACTAAGTCCCGTCTATAGATGGCATCATTTACCTTAACTAAATATGACCTATCTGTTAACACATCTTGTATGCATCCAGGTGTCCAGTATTTGTTCACGGACGGCTGCAACTGCACCACCACTGGTTGTCCAATCTGCAATGTTATATCTTTTCTTGCATTTTTGTCATACTGATGTTTCACTCTCTCTTTGTTTTTTATTATATCACTGCTGACATTTTGTATCACTGTAGGTTTTAAGGAATCTGGTAACAATGGTAAAGTCCCACGAGTACGTCTTGAATATAACCTTTGTACAGGGCTGGTGTCCAATTTGTTTGGTGTGTTGCGCAGACAGAGTAAACTTAACCATGCATCTTCTTTAGCTTCATTGGACTTTGTTAACAGTTTCTTAGCAATTTTGACAGTCGCTTCAGCTTTCCCATTTCCTTGATGATGATGAGGTGATGATGTTACATGTTTGAAGTTCCATTTGTCAGAAAACTCAGCAAATTCTTGGCAAACAAAATTAGTACCTCCATCTGTACAGACTAATTCTGGAATTCCATGACGGGCAAAGTTCCTTTTACAAGTCTCTATGACACACTTAGCTGACAGATCCTTTAATTTATCTAATTCAAAGAAATCTGAGTAGTGGTCTACCGTTATTAAATATTTATTTTGCTTGCCATTTTCAGTCAAGAAAAATACATCCATTGACACAATTTGAAAAGGATATTCTGGAACAGCATGACTCTGCATAGGAAACTTTTGTTGTGATGGTAAAAATTTTGCACATATGGGACAAGATATGATCAAATCTTTAATATCTGCAGACATTGAAGGCCAAAATACGGCATCTCTAGCCAGTTTCAGAGTATTTTCGATTCCAGAGTGGGCTCTGTGTAGCTTATCGAGTATCTGAGTCCGCATCTTTTCTGGAATAATGATAGACTGTCGTTTCAAGACTAGATTATCATACACTGCTAATTCATCCCTGAAACTGTAATAGTATTTAAGTGCATCTGGAATATCTCTTTTCTTTGTGGGCCATCCATTTAATACAAACTTTCTTAAAGTTGAGTAATTTTCATCACTATTAGAGTGTTCCTTTATTTCTTCAATGCAAGAATCAGTTATAGGTAAATCTTCTACCGGATTTATATTTTGTAATATGGCAAATATTTTTTGTTCTTTTGAGCCTTCTACATCCTCATATTCTGTGTACAGTCTAGACAAAGCATCGGCCAAAACATTTTCCTTACCTGACACAAATTGTAATTCTAATTGATATCTCTGTAGTAATAAGAGCATGGACTGTAAACGTTTAGGTGCATGAAGTAATGGCTTCTTAAAAATGTTTAATAAGGGTCTGTGATCCGTTTTGATAATTGTTCTCTTATTTCCTACAATGAGTTGGTCAAAACGGGTACAAGCAAATAATATGGCCAATAGCTCCTTTTCAATCTGAGCGTATCTGCATTCTGCTGCTGTAAGGGTCCTGGATGCATATGCCACTGGACGTCCCTCTTGAAACACGGCTGCTCCCAGAGCCGCACAACTGGAATCACATTCTATGGTTATTGGCACATTCTTATCAAAGTATTTTAATGTTTTTATATCTGTGATTAAGGATTTTAATTTAACAAACTCTTCATTTTCACGCTTAGTCCAAATCCATTCAGAGTTTTCATGGCATAGATGTCTCAGGTTTGTGGAGTTAGCACTGAGGTTGGGTATAAATCGGCTTAAATATGTAATTATCCCTAAAAATCTTTGCAATTGTTTTTTATTCACAGGTGTAGGTATATTTAATATAGTTTCTACCTTAGAAGGGTCTGGTTGAAGCCCATTGTTTGTAAATATATGACCATAATATTTAACGAAGTTTGTAATAATTTCATCTTATCTCGATTAAGCCTGCAATTGTGCTTGAGAAGTCTTAGCATTAGATTTTCTAGTTTAATATTATGATCAATAATAGCTTCCTCAATGGAGTCTCCTACTCCGTAGACCAAGATGTCATCAACCAGAATCTCTACCCCGGAGAGGCCCTGTACTATTTCTGCCATTTTTATTTGGAAGTAATCTGGAGAAGATGATATTCCAAATGGAAGGACCCTCCATCGGTATTTGCCAAATGGTGTCCAAAATGTGGTCAACTTACTACTTTCATTTGAAAGATTTATATGCCAGAAGCCTTTCCTTACATCAAAAGTTGAAAAAATTTTAGCTTTGCCTAGTTCAGGGAGGATCTCATCCACTGTGGTGTACTGATAATTGGGTCTCTTAATAGCTTTGTTGAGTGGAATAGGATCCAAACAGATTCGAAAGTTATCATCATTTTTTTTACTATTAGAATGTTACTTACCCAGTCTGTGTGATTGTCTTCCTTCTCAATGATACCAAGTTTTTCAAGTCTATTTAGTTCCTTTTTTAAAGGTTCTCGAAAGGCGACAGGAATCCTGCGAGCCTTCTGGATAACAGGAGACACCTTTTTGTCGATTTCCAAATCTATATCACCTGCAAACCTGCCCAACCCATTGAATACAGCATCATATTTTTTTATGATTTCTGTGGTGTCATCAGATTCATATTTAACAGTTTTACAAAACTGTACCAAACCCATAAAAGTGCAAGCTTTACATGACAGTAAAGGAATATGTTCAGTGTGTACAACTTGAAACGTAACATTGTATTTTTTAATTGGTTTGTTAGGTATTATTATTTTAAATGTAATGTCAACCTCACCAAATATGTCAATGTTGTGTCCACCAAAACTGTATAAACGTTTATTTGATGGTCTTATTTTATTTTTTACATAGCCCACACCAAACATTTGCTCCAGATTCTTAATGCCTACTAAGCAATCATCAGCCGCTGTGTCTAACAAACAGTTCACATCGTACCATTTATTATTGTTAAGGTATTTTAAAGAGCACTCTGCAAGGTTTTATTTTTGTCATTAATCAATTTTTTAATCACAGGATCACTATTGCAGTCTTGAGATATTTCTTGAATTTTTTCTTCTTACATACTTTTGCAGTATGATTTCTTCCGTCACAGTTTGAGCAGTTCTTTCCCCATGCAGGACATACACCTTTTTTGAAAACATGAAAATTCCCACAGAATTTGCATTTCATTTTAGCTTCAACTTTTTGTATTTGTGTGGAAGTTCCTTCTGTCACAGATTTCTGGTCAGTCATATTCTTGATCTGAATTTCCATAGCCTCCGCAGCCTTGCACATATTGACTGCCTGGGTCAAAGTTAATTTTTCTTTTTTCAACATTTCTTTTTTTAAATTCGTGTCCAAAATGCCCATCACAATCCTATCACGGAGCATTTCATCTTTTTCTTTGTAGTCGCATTCTTCAATAAGTGTCACCACTGCACTAAAGAATGACTCAAAGCCTTCACCCTGGTTTTGTGATCTCGAATTAAACAGAAACCTGTTGTAAATAATATTTTTGCTGGCACAAGCTTTGTTTTGATCTCTAATAAGAGCTGTTCACACGAGGTAGGCTTTTCAAGGAAATTATTGTATTTTTTTAAAGCATCCGTACCAATTGCAGTCATTAAGACACTGAGTTTGCGTGGCTCCTGATCGGCTGGCCATTTGTCTATTTGTGCCGCTCGAATGTAATTTTCCCAACCATTTTTGAATAGGTGGAATGCTTCTTCTGGGTCTATATTAGTATTGAGCGGTGCTGGCCATGGCACGTTAACTGCTGCTGAAAATGGCGATGCAGCAGATGATGCCATAGTGGCAATTTGTTGTTGCATCAGCCTCAGCATTTCGCTTTGCTGCCTCATAATATCTGCCAATTGATCCATATTTAAGATTTCTTTTTTACGCTGCCACCATGTTTTAGTTGGAATAATACTATAATATTATTACTTCTTGAGATGTACGTTTATTTAGTTTTAATAACGTGATAACATTTTGCAAGCTCGAGCTAGATCAAGTACAGAGAAAACACAAGTGTCAACACTACCACAGATAAAATGTGGATAGGTTGCCAACAACCCACATTTCGAGGTGTCTATTTCTAATGACTCGTATTATAACATGAATGCTCACTTTACGTCAGTCGTTTGAAATGACCGATAACTATGGGTATGACTTAATATTGCGTGCAGTAGCCACTAAAAATAGAAATTCCATAACTTTACTCCGACTTTCTAGTTAGAGTAGGTTGAACTT
>NC_133489.1:1189899-1300788 GCF_025370935.1 Choristoneura fumiferana
TAATGTTGACCTTTCCACGACCCAGTTGTACCTTTAGTAGACTTAAACTCATGAATGTAAATTACTGTTTCTGTTGTACAATAAATCATTATTATTATTATATGTATACGGTCCACTGTTGGGCTCAGGTTTCGGCTTCGTCCCCACGAGGATCGAGTGTAGAATTCGAACTTCATACACACATTTGAATTGCTACACAGCTATGTTCAGGTTTCCTGTAACGCCTCATGGACAATTTCAAATGTCTGTGTCGATTTGAATAAAAAAAAACTCAGAGGTGCTAGCGCGGGATTTGAAGCTACGATCCTTTGCTTGAGAAACCATAGGTCTAATCACGAGGCTATCACTGCTTTTACGTCCATTTGAGCATTAGTAAGTCAAGTAAAAACTTCTCTTTCAATTGTTGCGTAAATTTTATATATGCACATTATTTTTCTAAACTTAAATACCACAATCGGGACTTATCGCGCTAAACACACGGTGTTGTATTTAATACGGTATTTGACTATTTTGTATATGTTTCATAAATTAAAACTACACAATGCCTGTTAACGAATAGAAAAACAATTTTTAAGCTACCTTTACAAATAACAAAGTTATACAGGTTTGAAATTCAAGATTAGACAGAGAAAGACATGCACGCCAGTACCGCCATACTTGCTATATCGATTTTTCAAAAAATCAGTATAATCCAATTTTCAACCGATTTAAATTTCTCTTGGCTAAACACTATCTGTATATCTATATTTTCATAATAATTTTAAGATATGGCAAAATCAGGAGTTGTCAAATACCGTATTGTCAGTGAAAATCGCGAAATTGTAAAACAATTTATTATTTATCCCCATCACCAGGCCATAATCCGCGAAACCCTATGACAACCCGCAATTACTTCCCAATGCCCCACATTCTGGCAGATTTCCCTAGGGACATTATTTATGGGTAGCGGATAATTTGGGGCTTAGCTGATACACACGTTAGGATAGGTCACAATCGACTTTGAAATGTCATAGCTCCTACTTAATAATTAATTAGAGCTGAACACTGTCGATTTTTGAGTAGACGCTACTCACGCTATGTCGTCAATCCACCTAGTAGGAGGCCTGACAAAGCAGTAGACTTCCGGTTCACGGTCGCCACTCGAAGATCGTTCTCCCTTAACGATTATCTTCTCGAGCGATGCGGCCCGCACATTGGCTCTTAAACTCGGGCTAATTCTTCGGGCTCTGTCGGTAGCTTTAGTTCTTCGGCGAATTTCTGTACTTCGGATTCTATCGTGCGAAGAATCTCCAAGCATAGCTCTCTCATAGCTCGTTGCGTGACTCTTCGCCTCTCCGAAAGGCCGACAGTCAAGGACCATGTCATCTCAGAGGTTATTACTGACAACATAAACTGGTTGAAAACTTAGTCTTCAGGGACTGCGGAACTTGGACAAGATTTTCTGAATGCTGCTCATCCGAATAAGGTTCTGTGGTGACATCTTGTTGAAGTAGGGTCAGGGTACTATGATGATTGCTGACCTCCCAGATATAAAATGACACTGCTAGAAGATGTCTCTTGACGCTCCGTTAACTCGAAACGTCATGCATACGTATAAATTCGTAAGGCAATGGCTTTGGAATGCAAGTAGATAGATAGAAAGTATGCTTATAGACCAATTTCTTACAACCTAGATTTCAACGCATTTCGAAGTTATCTTGACTATGTTTACTTGAACCTACATGTTTTTCAAGTTATTTCAATTGTGATTTACAAAGTTTTCAAAATGTAATGTATTGTATTATAACTCTTTATTGTACATAAAATAAATGAAAATTACAGCTAACAACAGAAATAGATGTGAACTCATTTCTTTAAATTGTTTATTAGAATTAGTTAAGTATTAAAATAATAGTGTAGGGGTATGGCACGCAACACGGAATGCTGAGGACCTGGATTCGATTCCCAGCGCTGGTCTCTTTTTCTGGTTTTCGATGCATCCATGTCTCAGTTTGTATTTTTGATATTAATTTTGTCAGTAATTACCAACCTATAAAATAAACGAACAATCATTTACAGTCCCATGTTCAATGCGTTTTTGTGTTTAATTCCATCATTTCTTTAATGCCAATCAGGCATTAATCAATCGTAATCCGATTTTAAATTAATTCTGCGCAGAAAACACGTCAATTTAAACTGTGATTTTGCAGGGAACGAGATCAGCAATCATATTTTAAATAAAACGTTAACGTCACAAAAACATTATTGTAAAATGAATGTTTATTATATATTATTGTAAATTGGACATCGTGTGTTGCCTGGGACGGGCCGCGGATATGATGAGACACTTTACTCATACGTTTTTATCTCACGAGCTAGAATAATTACTCGTTTAAACTTTATTAATTACATTAATTCTTACCTACAGTAGTTTAATTGCACTATTATAAAAACAACTAGGTAATGAACATTTATAATGAAAGAGTTCAAATATCTTTCATAATATCATATACTTGAAAAGCGATACTTTTTTATAAACTTTTTTTTTACTTACGTCCCAAACTTATGTTCCAGTCAATTTAGCGATAAACCTCGGAATTAGATTACCTACAATAAGCTGAATTTTCGCATACCGGGTTGGCCCTGTAACAGGAGCAAAAAATGAAACCCAGGTTCTGTTGCTTTAGTTCTGCAACATTCAAAAATTGAGTAATTTATAACTAAAATAAATGGTATTTTCAATTCAAATGACATCGCCCTGTCCGTAACTGCTTGTCCAATTAAACTTTAAACTATAATAAAAATCATAATACAAGTAATTTTCTAAAATTGTAGAACTAAATTAGCTCAAGATGAAGAGTGGAAGCTGTGGTTTAATTTTTTGCTCCTGTTACAGGACCCACCTTGTATATGGTCATTTTGGCGTTCTTATTATAGTTGTCTCGAAAGTCTCAATGCCCTCATGCTCTTTTCGGTTTTCGTGAAAAAATCTTTGAAATAAAACTTGTCTTAAATTTATGCTCGACAATTTTTATAAAAGATTGACACCATCATTGAACAGTATGCCAAAAAGTTGATAATTTCTTTGTTAATACACCTTTATCTGCATGAACTTTTAATTTTTCTGTGTGACCAATGAAATAGTTACAAAATTAGTTACAAAATTAGCCCTAGTTAGCGGAGTTTCAGCCGGAAAAATGACATTCGAGTTTCAGCTACACTCCGCCAACTCACAGTTGGAGCAATGGAATAGAATATCATTGGAGCCATAGAAATTGAGATAAACACGAAAAACTGAACACTGTATCAGTACACACTGTAATTAATTACCATAAACGTCCAGCCTTCGCTTTGGAAGGTTGCGCATGCAATTGTGATGTCATAGGTTATATGAAAACGAAATCAGCAACCTAACTGGACTCGCAAAACAGATAACCCGAAGATAACTCGAAGAACAGATAACTGTTGGGGAAGAAAAGTCCTCGAATGGCGACCACGAATCGGAAGACGAAGCGTTGGCAGGCCTCCCACCAGGTGGACTGACGACATCGTGAGAGTTGCGGGAAACCGATGGATGAAAGTGGTGAGTTATCGTTCATTGTGGCGTTCTAAGGAGGAGGCCTTTGTTCAGCAGTGGACGTCTTCCGGCTGATGATGATGATGAACTGGACTCGCAAAATGGACTATAAGTTACACCACAATTAAAACAACTGTTTAATCAAAAATGATTGCTTTCGGCAAATAATAACTAGTTGAGCTTTAAAAAAACTAGCTCGAGCTGTCGACTTTTTAATTATGGACGGCCTGAATGCTAGCAACCATTTTATTAAACCGACGCGTTTCGTTATTACATTAAAGTTTATCGAGAACTATATTTGCTTTGGCTTGGAACTTTTATCGAGTTAAATAAAAAGCTTTTTGAGCGTTGCATTTTTGTACTCCGCGACGCCATCTATATTGGGGATGCGTGTTAAGGAATTACAGTCATGTGTCAATTTGAAGTAATCTTCTACATGAATTACCATCTGAAATACCGGGTGTGGCCTGTACCACGGGCAAATAATTAAAACATAGATCATACTCGTCAAACTGAACAACATTAGTTCAACGAGATAATTTTTTTTTTTTTTTATTACACTTTAAAGTTTATTCGAATCCAATGTAAAGCAGAATGTTTGATATTTGTAGCGTGACAGACAGGCGACGTCAGTTGCGTTCTAGGATGGCGTACATTGAATTTACGATTAAGTTTGTTAGAAAAAAAAAACAAAAGTTTTGATTTCAATTAAGTGGGACCATGATGATCCAATTACCGGTGATCTATAGAGCCTCTGCTTTTAATATTATCCGCGGTCCTGGGCCCCACCCTGTATACCGTAGACCAAACCAACTTTTATGTGACTTATTCTGCTGATAATAACCTATTTTCTTAATGATCCTGCCTGCGGCTTATTAATAGATCCAGCAGTTAAGAATAAGAATAAGAATTAATTTTATAAAAAAAAAAAAAAACTGTTTATTATAAATCAGAATATCATTACAAATGTTTTATAATTACTTAGCTAATAATCTTTATTATTTAAGATTTTATAACTAAGGAGTGCAAAGGGCGGGCGAGCCCTCATCTATAATTAAAATATAATGTTCACATATGTTTCCATGCTACATGCTACATATATCATAATCATAATCATAATCATTTATTTGCCATATTATGTACATATATCTATATTGCTTAGTTATTATTATTGTAGGCATATGGTTATTGCCTGGCCTTGTTTACTTCTTATTTGCTTTATTTTAATGTACGCTAACTGTATTATCATTCCATCTTTTTAATATATTAAAACAGTTCTTGAGCCAGCCTTCGACCGCAAGGTCCAAAAGGTCTTTCAGGATCTCGTCCCTCCAGCGGTACCTGAGACGATCAACCGATCTACATCCACTCGGTCGTCCCAAGAACGCTCTCTTCACGGCTCGATCCTCTCCCAACCTTTCTACGTGCCCGAGACACCGGAGTCTGAACGACTTGGTCTCTCCTATAACATTGGGCTCAGATACCAGGTCCTCAATTTCTCTATTATTTTCTTATCCTCCAGCTACCGTCTACTCTCTGAGTCAGCCCCAGAATCTTTTTTTTTTATAAAAAATAGGCTTACGTTTGGCCTTAATCTCGCTTGATGGAAGGCGAAGATGAGGCCTAAGATGGTACACGTTTGCCTAGAAGGTGTCTTCACTTTGACCTTAAAGATGTCCAGATTATAGCGTTCCGGAAAACTGATCTCGGCAGAGAGTTCCACTCCTTAGCCGTCCGAATAATGAAAGAAGAGGCAAACCGCTTCGTGCGTTATGGAGGAATGTCTACAACATAAGGGTGAAGCTAAACTAAACTCGCTCTCCTCCGTTCTGCCACTAGCAGCTGATTCTCTTCTTTGAGCGTTTCTGTCCATGCTTGCCAACCTAAGCTTAGCAAACATACACCAATTATATTTATAAAGAGTTTACATACACATGTTAAAGTTCAAGGCATTTATTGTGAGAGATTTCAGGACACCGAAAAGGGCAATTTATTCTAAGCCGACTTTGAAAAGGATATTAATGTGATGCTGTAGCTTTAGCGAGAGTTAATGCTGGCCTTTGCTGTCTGAACATAGTACACGCAAGTGACCCAGTTAAATATTGATGCTGTATGTGAGATATTATATTAAACAGCAGTGCATTAATAGAAACTGCCTGCTAATTATTTTTATCATACTTAGTAAATATGAGTTTATAGTAATATTACTATGCCCATATGGGCTAGTGTCAAAAAAAGTCTAACTAGGCCCTTAGTTAGATTAAAAAAAATATTGAACACGAATTTTTTCTTTTGTATTTTTTATATAGCTTATAATGTGTCCCACTGCAGGGCAAAAGCCTCCCTCTCTTATTCCACTCGTCTCTACTCTTGGCCAGCTCTTGCCAATCTTTAACAAACACATACATCATGTCAGCCGAAAGACGTCCACTGCTGAACATAGGCCTCCCCCAAGGCTCTCCACTCAGACCGGTCTTGTGCTTTCCGCATCCACCGCGATCCCGCGATCTTAACCAAGTCGTCGCTCCATCTTGTTGGAGGCCTACCGACAGCTCGTCTCCCGGTCCGCGGACGCCATTCGAGAACCTTCTGACCCCATCGGCCATCAGTCCTGCGAGCAATGTGCCCCGCCCACTGCCACTTCAGTTTCGCAATTCTTCGGGCTATGTCGGTAACCTTAGTTCTACTGCTGTTTACAAACACATACGAACATTGCAAATTAAATAAAAGCTTGTAACAACTAAACACATTGGCAAAGTTCTCAACTACCTTGTATCCGCCGAAATATCCGAAACGAATGATTTTTCACAAATAAAGATATACCGTCCAACCTCAAGCGCCATTTTCCTTATGCCGAAGTTGCCGTCAGCCAGATATTAGGAGGTAACTTCGCAAACAAAGGCAGACTAATTTATAGCCTTGTTTACTGAGAATAATCCTCGTAATGAATTATTTGTTAGCTTAGCCGGGCCTCTAGTTGCTGGACGGACGGTAATCGCGATGTTTTTAGTGCCTTAATGAGTTAAAAGATTTCTTAGGGTTCCGTAGTTCAAAAGAAAAAACCGGCCAAGAGCGTGTCGGACACGCCCAAAATAGGGTTCCGTAGCCATGACGAAAAAATTAAGTAATATTTTTCTAAGGATTTCGTATTTTATACGGAATCTTCCAAGTTTAGGTATATTTTATACCTTAGGCTGCTAGTTACTCATAAACTACTAATAATTCTCAAGCAAACTTGGCCGTTATAGTTTTCCTTGAATGTTTGATATACTTACTACCATCTTGGATTTTTTCCACCCCGGTTTTCAGGTTTAGATTTTAGAAGGGGGGGGGCTCGATTTTAATGAAAATTTGCACTTTACAGTTGAATATTTCGCAAACAAATCACTGAATCGAAAAATTGTTTAAGCAAACCCCTAATGGTTTTAAAAGACCTATTCAATGATACCCCACACTATACGCTGAGAAAAAAAATCACCCCCACTTTACGTCTATGGGAGGTACCCAAAAAAAAAATTTTTCTTAATTTTTATTGCACCATTTTGTCGGCATAGTTTACATATATATCCGTGCACAGTTACAGCTTTCTACCATTGATAGTCCCTGAGTAAAGCCGCGGACGGACACACAGACAGACAGACAGACATGGCGAAACTATAAGGGTTCCGTTTTGGCCATTTTGGCTCCGGAACCCTAAAAACTGGCTAGTGCGCCGCTAGCCAGTTTTTCCTTTCAAGTGAAGGGCCACGTTTTTTTTCGTAAATTGAATTAATCACCATATTATTTACATACAATATCCATAAACGGACCTCACGATAGGTACTAGCGCCATTATTTGAACCTATCGGAATCGATTGTGCACTTGATTCTGAGTAGGAAAAGCCATATTGACATATTTTGTCCTGTTGTTGTGGACTAATTTTTATTTTTTAATTTATTTTTATTTTATATTTAATTTTATCGTCTTGACATTGTACCTAATTTTAACTTTTTGTCCATGTTTTACCCAGGATTATTATTATTATTTTTAAATTTAATTCTAATTTTATTTTGGCTGACAATGTTTTTAATTTACCACTATCATATACCTATTATTATTTTGTATACAATTTGACGATCCTTTTGTGAATTTCTTATAATTACCTGACATGTATTTATAATGTATTTTTTCATTAGGTAATAATTAAATTTAATCTAATCTAATCTATTCTTTCTAAAAGTGAAAAAAAAGGAACATCTGTACACGAAAATGCCCATTTGCGTCCACACAAACATTATTTCATTAAATCAACACCCAGATTCTGAGAATGTTTTATTCGCAAATAAAAGCATTACTTACTCGGACGTCACTTACGCAAAATTGTATTAGGCATTATAACACATATTTTCCTACGTATAAATTGGTCCATAAATAAAGATACCGAATGAAAATGTAACACGATCCCTTATGTACAGCCCACTCAGATTGTACCCAAAATCCCGACCTTGATGCCAAGTCAAGGTTACCTCCCTGCCGTCCCCGTTCTCTCGGCCCCACTCGTAAATAATAACAGCATGTAAGTATGTCCGTTCTGCTTTTACATTGTGTTAAATAAAGCCGATATTTTTTACACCCATTTTTTTGGGAAATATTAAAACGTACGATCGGGTGGATATTGTTTTAAATAAAATTAATCAATTGGTGGTGAAACAGCCCTTTACAATGGTATAATTATAATTACTTCCTTATTCAAGGCATACTCTGAAAGACCTAGAAAGCCTTCAAACAGATTATTTTCTGATTAATATCTGGGAAGCTCTATTTACTCTGACTTGGAGCCTAGGACAAGATTAGATGAACCACAGATTAATCCTTTAGCCAGTTGACTATCTCTAATAAAGTGTAACTTCCATAAGAACATTTATTTTAAGACCTTTAATAAACAAGCTTATCAGTCTCTCAAAGTCACTTAGTCTAACAAAGTTAGTTGTTACCGTGGCAAAGGAACCAATTTGAATATCTAGTCTATAATGAGTAATATGCCTTGTCAGTTAAAAAATCTTTCAATGCTTTTTAAAACTAGGTAATACTTCCTTCTCTGTAACACATAACACCCCTATGTTTGCTTTAGTGGCCGCTGAGTGGAGACCATTTCGGCTTCACATCATTGTTTGTTTGTTCTTGTATTCTTTATAATTTTGTAAATGCATTTTCGCTTTGTTGGCTGAATAAACGTATTTCTATTCTATTCTATTCTAATTAAAATACAAACGCTGAAGTTGTGCGCCCGCTGGTCTTAGATGCTGCTGGAACTTGAAGTGAAACCCCTGATTACTGGTATGTGGTATCGTCTCAAAGGACGCTCGATACCTAAATATGATACCTGAAGGGAATATCGAAGATCGGAACGTCTGGTATCCACGCCACGGCACACTAATGAAAGTTGGTCCAGGTCAGGTGAATGAACCTTTCCCATCGTATTTTCTCGGAAACGTAGGAAAACGTTTTTAGGGTTTCGTACCTGGAAAGGAAAAAACGGAACCCTTATTATAGGATCACTGTTGTCCGTCCGTCCGTCCGCCTGCCAAGACCGTTTTTCTCAGGAACGCGTGGAGGTAACAAGATAAAATTTATTATGAAATACTCAGGTCTACTGTCCCTTAGAGCTGTGAAAAAATCAAACTTCTAAGCCAACGCAATCAAAAGATACAGCCGTTTATGCCGCAAATTTCCGAAATTTTTCAAAACTTGCAATGGAATCAAAACCTGCAGGGTACTTCAGAATCTTGAAATTTAGTACGAAGCAATGTCTTATAGCACAGATAAAGGAAAAATTGCGAAAACCGTACATTTTTAGTTACATCATATAATAAAAATATTTATACGGAACCCTCGGTGCGCGAGTCCGAGTCGCACTTGACCGGCTTTTTATCTACTGTAGCCAAAAAAACTGAATTTTAGAAAATAAGAAATTGTTTTCGTTCCAATTTAGACTAGGATAGACTTTTCACCACATCACTATTTATAATTATGATCAATTATACTATTTGAAGAGCAAAATTAACTATTTCATTTTAACACCATGTAACACTATAAGCGCTCTAAACATACACAGTATAGTCTCGCGTGGTCTACGATTCAAATGATTCATTGAAGCCGTGGCGGCCGAGTGGTTTGACGTATCGCCTCTCAAGCAGAGGGTTGTGGGTTCGAGCCCCGACTCGCACCTCTGAGTTTTTCGAAATTCATGTGCGGAATTACATTTGAAATTTACCACGAGCTTAGCGGTGAAGGAAAACATCGTGAGGAAACCTGCAACAAACCTGCGAAGCGATTCAATAGTGCGTGCGAAGTTCCGTTCCCAATCCGCACTGGGCCCGCGTGGGAACTATGGCCCAAGCCCTCTTGTTTTGAGAGGAGGCCTGTGCCCAGCAGTGGGACGTATATAGGCTAGAATGATGACTGAAATAATACTGATTCCAAAATCACTTGCCTTTGAAACAACTTTAACCTCTGAACCTTTCGTTTTTATACCTCAGCTCTATTACAAGGGTTGATGCTCCAAATTTGATTAAATTAAATGTTTAGACTCGTCAATTCCCGACCCACATCCCTATCTATACTGCCACACAGTTATCACGTACACCCAAAAACGGCGCTACCGGCGCGAAGTTCTTTGGTAATAGTATGCGGAGATTTCAGTTACAAATTTTGCCACCGGTGTAACTAACTTTGTGTTTTAGTTTATAGGTTAACTTTGGTTATAAAAGCAAGTAAAGCCTTCAGTTGCTTATCGGCCGCTTCCCTTTTGGCCTGTTTTTAACTGTTTATTAACTTGTTATTGTTACTAGGTTTTTATATTACTTTTGTTATGAAAACGGTGGTTTTTATTGCAAGAGCTTTGGAAGATAGTAGATTTCTGCCTCGCTTGCATTTTTGAAAAGAAAAAGAAAGAAAAGAAAAATAAAAAAAGGTACCTAGTCCTTTCGAAATGAACGATGATTTTTTGGATTTTAAAGTTAACACTATTATATTTTTTAAATCATATTGCTCTTTCAATTTTTTTTATTGCAAAATAATTCAATTTATTAGATAAAAAGATATTTATTTCCAAACCCAAGCAGCGAGGAATAATTTTATTTTAGTAAGTAAACTAACTACCTACCACGCAATACAAAAATAATGTTTATTTTATTTTGATTTTCTTTTGTTTTTCTGAAGAAAGATTATGTATTACTAGTTATTAGTATGTACAGTTAAGGGGACTTTATGCACTTAACATTAAGGCCGTGTACATACATATTTTTGCAACTGTACAACTCCTCACATTTCACTCGACTTATAACGCCATCTAGCCAAAACATTCTGAACTTACAATCCTGCCAAACTTGCTCTCAAAGTCAACGTATAATCTGCGGTAGAGCTTTTATACCTTTTTGTAAACAGCGACATCTATTGGAATAAGTTCTTAGTTTCATTCAACCCATTAAATGCTGCTTCGTGTTGGATATCCCTTACCCGCAACACTACAGTGATATAGTTTACTTACCTACTCAAAAGATGGCGTTGTATGTAGTCAAAAATGTGTGTAAAGTAATCACAATGAGGGCTATCGCGTATGAATTCACCGCTAGAGACGCTAGTGTAGCGTGAGGTCTCCGAAATGTCCAATCTCATAGTTTTTGGGTGAGCAACGCGGGTTTATTTATAATTAGAATAATTTTGTGAATATTTTGCAATACCTGAAATTAATTATGGCAAAATATGCATTCCGGGGCAATTAATGTCTGTGTTTTGAGACAGTTTTGTCTTTCGGAAACCTTTGTCGTCTCTTTTTACCGAACAAAACGGGAACTATGCAACACTGTGGCATGCTTGATATTTTTATGGTACGGTTTTAAGGTGTATTAAATACGATTTTAATCTAAACTTTGTTTTCACGCCCGTAACAACAGACTTTGAAAGCCATACTTAAAAACCTCACGCTACAGTGCGCGTTTAGATGTAGTGAGACAAAAAACGATAGCCCTCATTTCGCTATCTTATTATATTTGTGTGCGTAAAACAACGGCAAAAATGCGAAAATTTAATAAAATTTAATGAGAGAAAACTAAAAACATAATGTAAAACATTTATTTGTTAAAATACTTTTAAAGCAGGTTTTTTGTTGACTTTATTCGCATTGCTATCCAACCTGCATTAAATACATATTATGTATTTCGATTCTCATATCAATCTAACAAACTCACAAGCTAACACGGCAGGGCCAATGAAAGCTTGTAATAGTGTCACGTAATAATCTGGCCGTGACACACAGATAAATGTAGGTACAGTCGAAGCCAAAGATATATTTACACTTTATTACCTTGTCGCTGTCACTTAAAGTTTGTATAAAATTTTCAGATGGCTTTGTCAAGGGCAGACCTCTTGAGGGGAGGTTGACCTTAAAGCAGGCCTAGTAGGTTACTCTTTGAGTAAAACAATAAGACGTTTTGACAATTTTTTAATCAAAAATTGTACACAAAAAATAACGGGCCTAGTATGACAAAATTAAAAGTAAAAGTATTACAAGAATCTCAGGTAGTAAGTTCAAGCGATTTTATAGAGAAGTCGGTTCTGATCCTCTCTCTGTCTCCCTGGCCTACACTTTCCTGGAGTCGGAGAGAAGAACCCGGAGCGAAGAGGGCTGGCCACAGCAGGGGGCCTGGTCCAGCTGAGCGACCTGGTTGATCCGTCATTCTGCTCAGAGATCCCTAATTGAGGAAAGCGCCATCTAGCTTACACTGAGCTAACTAAGATGTCAGCGACCGCCTGTATGCATCGTGACAGCTTACAGTGCCAAGGTACAGTCGAGCGCCAAAATATGGACTTATCTAACCCTTCAAAAATATGTACAGTCACCAGCACCAATATCTGACACAACAAGCGTGCATAAATATCTAATACGACTCTATTTCTAGGGCCGGAAAGACAAGTCAGATATTTTTGCACGCTCAACTGTGGCAGATATTAATGCTGGTGACTGTACCACAGACTCTTATTCCGATGTGGATCGAGTAAGCTCATAGTAGGTTAGTTTGGGCATGTATAGATCTGACTACATAATCTTTATTTTATTTTTCTTTTTGATAACCCTTGCACATTTGCGACTGATAGCCGTAAGTGTAGGCACAAGTGTATGTACAACCGTCGGGCCTCTAAAAATAAAATTACTGAATTTAGTTACTTTGAACAGTAAGTAATTGTATTTATTCAATTAGAAAAAAAAAGAATTATGTTGTAAATGCAATTGTTTTCAAATAAATGCGTTTTTTGTGTCCAGCAATCTTCAACACTCAGTTTTCATAGTACAGGAAGTCCTGAAAATAAAAAAGTGCTGTTTTAGATATCTCTACGAAAGTTTTTTACTTTTAGTCGACATAGTTGCTACATATATCTGTATAAAAATTACAGCTTTCTAGCACTAACAGTCTCCGAGCAAAACCGCTGACGGACGAACAGACAGACATACATAGGTGTGGGTCGTTACATGATTTGAGCGAAATGAAACGAAACTGGTGACAAAAATCACATCACTAATTACTAAAACCAGTGATTTTAGTAACCAGTTTCTTTCACTGCCGGCAGTGACGCGTTCTTTGACAGTCACTGTAACCGAATTGAAATGAAACTAGTATTTAACGTTTTTTGCTAGAAGCTATGTCGTTATTTATCACAAGCATCATTTTTAGGTGTAAGTAATGTCAGTAATTTCATAAGAATCGTTTCTTTGACGTTGTTTAAAGTCAGTATTTTTTTATGTACTGAATATTATACTTGTTTACTTGTTAATTAATGTAAGATATATTCCCGGTTATCCCACTTAGGGCTGTTTCACCATCGATTGATTAGTGTTAACTGGCGGTTAGGTGTGATGCCGTCTCTATTTGTTTTGTTCGAATAGACGGAGACGGCATCACATTTAACCGTCGGTCAACGCTAATCAATTTTGTAAGTGATGTTACTTTTTCACGTCTAAACCGCTGAACTGATTTAGATTAAATTCGGTATACGCATAGTTTGAGTCCTGAAGAAGAACATAGGATAGTTTTTATCGAGGAAAATTGCATACTTCCAATGGGATAGCGATAAACGAATTCTACACAGACGGAGTCGCAAGCAAGTTACTTAGTTACTTAAGTATAGTTTTTACCCGCGGCTTCGTACACGTAAATTATTAGATCCAGCAGCTGAATTGAAATTTCGGGATTTTAAAAAATTCTCGTGGAAATTCCCAAAAAATAAAATGGTGGTTTTTTGACGTTATATTACAAACAATCTTGTCAAATTTCATGACTCTAAGCCCAGCGGATGTTGTTACGTGTTTTTGATCCCTATCCCGTGGGAATATCGGTATAAAAAGTAGCCTATATTTTATTTCATAATAGCATTTTAATAATAAGTATTTGAGTATTTGATATGAATTTTAGCTTAATACCTCCACGCGTTCCTGGGAAAAAGAGTCATGATAGACAGACAGACAGACAGACGGACAAAAAGTGATCCTATAAGAGTTCCGTTTTTTCCTTAAGAGGTACGGAACCCTAAAAATGTATAATTTATGCCTCTCTTCAACGTGTCTTTCGACTGATGATTACACTCACTATCAAGAAGCAGGTGCCTATGATAGCAGCCTTGATGTTAACAGAAGCGCCAGGCGGGAAGTGGATCTCGTAGTTGTCCTTATCCGTGAACATCTCCCGCGCCGCGCCTCCCCAGCGCTTGCTGATCACCCCCATTGGCTGCTTCTGAGTGTTGAATAGCTGGAACATGATACAGTTAAAGATTAACACATGACGGTGGTGGATGAGGGCATCTGGGCCGATGTTTGTCAGAAACTTTGTGAAATCCTTTTTAGGGTTCCGGAGCCAAAATGGCAAAAACGGAACCCTTATAGTTTCGCCATGTCAGTCTGTCTGTCTGTCCGTCCGTCCGCGGCTTTGCACGAATATGTATGTAAACTATGCCGACAAAATGGTACAATAAAAATTCAAAAAAAAAATTTTTTTAGTGTACCTCCCATAGACGTAAAGTGGGGGTGTTTTTTTTTTCTCATCCGACCTTGTTGTGTGGGGTATCGTTGGATAGATCTTTTAATCATAAATCATTAGGGGGTTACTAAAACGATTTTTCGATTCAGTGATTTGTTTGCAAAATATTTAACTTTAAAGTACAAATTTTCAAAATCAAGCCCCCCCCCCCCGTAAAATCTAAACCGGTGGGTGGAAAATTTTAAAAATTCAGGATGGTAGTAAGTGTATCAAACTTTCAAGGAAAACTATAACGGTTAAATTTGCTTGAGAATTATTAGTAGTTTAAGAGTAAATAGCAGCCTAAGGTATAAAATATACCTAAACTTGGAAGATTCCGTATAAAATACATCCTTAAAAAATATTACTTATTTTTTTCGTAATGGCTATGGAACCCTATTTTGGGCGTGTCCGACACGCTTTTGGCTGGTTTATTTAATGGCAGAATATATTTATTTAAACAATGAATTTTTACATAAAAATCAAAAACACATAAAATTAACTAAAATAAAAGGCAGAATAATTATTTCGGATAAATATAGGTATGGTTAAGTGCAAAGATATCGACACGTTCAAAGTTTCAAAAATATGTATAAGTGCATAAAGACTTAACAATTAAGGTATTTGTGTATTTGGAAATAATTCTGATCCGCATTGGCGATCCCTTACTTCAAATAGCGAGCCTACTGTGTTAAAATAGTATGTTATCTGTTATGTTAAATTATACTTGTTTAATAATGTTGTAAATCTGTTTAAAAAAATATACACCTCGTTGAGTTTCTTGCCGGATTCTCTCAACAGAGATTTTTCCGAACCGGTGGTAGATTTTTTTTTGACATTCATAAGTGCTTGTTATAGCCTAAATTGAACAAAGATATTCTGACTTTGACTTTGAAAAGGTCGTGTATACATAATATTTTTATAACTTTGGCCGTGTTTGTATCTTTGCACTTGACTGTACTTATTTAGCATAAGAATCATTTCGATTCGATGGAGTTGCTAGATTGCCTTAGGATATACTTTGACCAAGAATAGTAGTATTCAGGGATTGATATGATAAGGGAGCAGGAAGGCAAGTTTACCTAGCATCAAAGCATGTTTTTAGTTTTAAACTATTTCTACTTATTAGCATGCTAAGTGGTCACTCTTTTCGACTAAGTATTTTAAATTTATACATATTTCTTAATCTAAAACCTTGTCTTGTATTGTATTGTAAAACCCTTTAATGTTACATAAAAACACATGAGATTACTCTTTATTCGTCCCCAGGTTTTACTTACCCTGAAGTCGGCCTCCCCCGTGGTGGACACCGGGCCCTTGACCCTGAGCAGCGGCTGGTCGTTGGCGTCATTGATGTTGAGTACAGGCTTGAAGAAGGTCATCTCCTGGCGCACCACGCTGACCAGTTTACCGTACACTGTGACGTCCATCTTGTCCGGCCCGAACGTGTACGGCCGACGGAGACGGACCACCTGGTAATGGAATATGAAACAAACAGATATTAATAGGTGGGTCATTCTAGCGTGTGAACCGCCCCAATTTTTGTGGTCGCTTTTTTTATGAATGGGCAGTAGAATTTGATGACATTTTCTATTATGAACTAAAATAATTTCTTTGCTCACCCGCGACCTTATGATAGCTAAGTTTATGGAAGATATGCGTGTTCATGCAGGTCCTCCACCTCCACACTGTAAGAACATACACAAATCACCCAAACCCAACTATCACCACCACCACACTAACGCGTTTCGAACTCAACCAGAGCTTATCTCCAGAGCAACACAACCGTACACTACCAGTTTTTTTTTTATTCTACTGGATGGCAAACGAGCAAGTGGGTCTCCTGATGGTAAGAGATCACCACCGCCCATAAACATCTGCAACACCAGGGGTATTGCAGATGCGTTGCCAACCTAGAGGCCTAAGATGGGATACCTCAAGTGCCAGTAATTTCACCGGCTGTCTTACTCTCCACGCCGAAACACAACAGTGCAAGCACTGCTGCTTCACGGCAGAACTACCAGATGTTAAACATCTGGTCTGGTGGAGTCTAACATCTGGTAGCATGGTGAACTCCATAAGCGGCAAGCGGCCTAACCTGCAGTGCTACTACGAAACTCGAAACTCGAAGTTCGTATCGTACCGTCCCTCTCGCTCTCGTATTAAATAGAATATGTGTCAGAGGGACCGCACGACACGAACTTCGAGTTTCGTAGTAATAAAAAATACAAAAAGATTCCAAAAAACCAATCTTAATTTGATTGCTTAGTAACGACATCTTTTGTCCGGGTGAGCGGTTAGTTCCAATGAAGTGCCGAAAGTTTCTCGATGAGAGTTACGGTATAGAATAGATGTCGCTAGCGTCACTGCTTAAGTGGCTAAATAAGAAACAAACAAGCTGAGATTTGAGGTGCATAGGGGAAATTCGTGTCTGTACCGTTGACCAGCAGTGGTGTAGCGGTATAGCACGCGGTACGGAATACCGAGGACTTGGGTTCGATTCCCAGTGCTGGTTTTTTTTCTGGTTTTTCTGTGCATCTGTATTTCAGTTTGTATTTTCAATTTAGGTTTTACGGGATGACCGTAAAAGTAAAAATTTGGAATTGAAATAAAAAATACAAAATGATTCCAAAAAACCAATCTTAATATCGTAGTAGCCCTGCTGTGCTTTAAAAAGTTGTAGGCGACGGGCTGGAGTGAAGTACTGCGCCGCTCTGTTCAGTACCCCAGTATCTTTGAAGCTAGTATTTAAAATGTCTCTCTCTCTTTATTTCATAATCATACGAAGTGATGAAGCGCTGTTATGTTTTCAAAACAACTCTCGTTATCAAATTAAATCAACTGGCCGTGAATGTGCAGGTTGCACCCGATACCATAAAAGCTCCATAAACAAGTCCATTAGGGGGCTTGGGGCGGGTCGATGCCCCCCCACGGATCACCCCTGGGCGACATGACCGGAGATGGGGTCAATGGCGTTGTTCTAAGCTGAAGCACTTAATGAAAAGAGATGGTAACGCGCTTTACCCTCTGCCAGTGGTGTGGATTAGGATAAGGAATAAATCGCAGGCCGTGGATTTCGTACTTAGGTAACCATGAATATCTAGAGTAAGCATAGCAGAGCCCCTCTCCCAAACAAAGTATAGGTGGGGCTACTATTTTAAACTCCCGACGCAAAAAGAGGGGTGTTATAAGTTTGACCGCTATGTGTGTCTGTCTGTGGCACCGTAGCTCTTAAGCGGGTGGTTTTCACAACATAATAATTATTAAATTTAGATACAAACAATAGATTGTCACTTATAATAGTCACGTTGGTGATATAGGGCCCAGGACGTTGATCAGCCCATTTGACTTAAAACCTAGCCTAGCTAACGTGGCCTAGTGGTTTGACCTATCGCCTCTCAAGCAGGGGATGGTGCGTTCAAACCCCGGCTCGCACAAAATTCATGTGCGGAATAAAATTTGAAATTTACCACGAGTGGAGTTCCCAATCCACACTGGGCCCGCGTGGGGAACTACGGCCCAAGCTCTCTCGTTCTGAGAGGAGGCCTGTGCCCGGCAGTGGGACATGTATAGGCTGAGAATGCTGGGTGGATGCGGTCTGACCTCTGTGTTCAAGTTTCAAGGGTCCGTTGCCTAGTTGGAAATCAGTTACTGTCCAGCTGACCTAATTTGGCAGACACTCCGATGACTTCTACAGGAAGTAAAGACACGTGTCAAACGCATGTCAAAGACTCAAAACGAACCTCTGTGTTCTGCCCGTCGTAGATGTTAATCTTGAAGGCGCGGTCCTTCCCCCCGAACATGTGGTTCAGGAGCCCCGAGTCTTCCTTGGCGTACAGCAGCTCTGCGCCATCTGGCGACATCACCACGTATTTGTTGTTGGCCGAAAGGACACTGCCCTTCTGCCGGATGTGGACGGTGCTGAGCGACTCAAGCCGGCTCAAGCCTGGAAAATAAGATGGTTAAGCCACTTGCAATCAGCCTGGTTTCGCACGGGAGCCGTTTTGGAAAAGTCTATAATCAAAGACCATTGTCAACGGTAACTTCAAAATTTTCACCTCCCTTTCCCAAAACCCGCGCAAAACCGGAGCGCGTCGCTTATCAACTCCTATTTCTAGTTTCCAACCGTGACTTTGTCTGCGTTTAATTTATTTATTGCACGAAACCCTACTTAACACACGGGATATTTTTAAAAAATCGTTTTTTTTAATTATAATAGCTCCCTACTCACATGTAAGAATTTATGTAACAAATTATTATAATTACGGACATAGAGCTGCTTGGAATGGAAATTTTGGGAACATCCCAAAAAAAGTTATAAGCTTTTTAATTACCTTGTTGCATAAAAAATTTAAAATCTCTAATAATTATAATTTCGTAAATAGAGCCGTTTTGTATGGAAATATCTCTTTTATGTTTTATCCCGAAGAAATTCCGATAAATCGCTTGGTAGTGCACCTCTATGACCTTCAAGAAATATGTCTGCGAAATTTCAAGTGTCTGGCTCCATGGATGATGATGAAACAGTCAAGAAAAGTACAGTCGTGGAAACTGAATCACGCACCAGGGTGGAGCCTTTTCATAATCAATTTCGCTATGATTTCTTCGGCAAATATATGGCAATGTCAACATGATATAAGTAGCACAGAGGTTCCACACTAGCACGTGATTCAGGTTCCTTGTCTCTAATTACTCCTAACAATCGCTCACTAGAATATATTAATATTAAGTATCAAATAAATATCACGGGACAATTCACACCAATTGACCTAGTCCCAAAGTAAGCTTAGCAAAGCTTGTGTTATGGGTACTAAGCAACGGATAAATGTAAATACATAGATAGATACATACTTAAATACATATATAAACACCCAAGACCCGAGAACAAACATTCGTATTTTTCATACAAATATCTGCCCCGACACGGGAATCGAACCCGGGACCTCAAGCTTCGTAGTCAGGTTCTCTAACCACTAGGCCATCTGGTCGTCTAAATATTTTAAGTAACTAGACTTCACCCGCGGCTTCACACGCGTAAACTGTTCGATCTGGTACAATTGAAATTCCGGGATTTTTAAAAATTCCCCTAGGAATTCCCAAAATTTATATCGTGGTCTTCATTGAGGTTGTGTTAAGAACAAATGTGCAAAATTTCAAGACTGTAAACCCAGCGGTTGAAATTTCAAGATTTTATCCCTACGTGCGAATATCGGGATAAAAAGTAGCCCATGTGTTATTCCAGACGTGCAGCTACCAACATACTAAATTTCATGACTAAGCCCAGCGGTTTTTAATTCGAGATTTTATCCATATCCCGTGGGAATATCGGGATAAAAAGTAGCCTATGTGTTAATCGAGACGTCCAGCTATCTACGTCCAGCCAGGAACAAGGTAACAAACATGCTCACTCACAAAAAAAATCGCATTTATAATATAAAAGTAGGAAAGTAGGATAACAACTTACCTGTCTGTACCGCGGTCGCCATTCTTTACTTAAATCTCGCACAATTTAGTCCAACTCTTCACTTCTACAGCAACACTATTTGACAAGTTGATAAATTCATTCACATTATCTCGTCACTTCACTGTACACTTCATAGTTTCAGTTCATATATCGTATATCCCTTGCTATATTTTCACACGACCAAATAAGTTTTAATTTTGACGACCGGATGGCTAAGTGGTTAGAGCACCTGACTACGAAGCTTGAGGTCCTGGGTTCGAATCCCGGCCGGGGCAGATATTTGTGTGAATAACACGAATGTTTGTTCTCGGGTCTTGGATGTTTAATATGTATTTAAGTGTGTATTTATCGATATAAGTATGTTTATCCGTTGCCTAGTATCCATAGTACAAGCTTTGCTTAGTATGGGACTAGGTCAATTGGTGTCAAGTGTCCCATAATATTTATTTATTTATTTAATACCTACAAGATTTTTTGTTGGCTAGACATTGCCATCGAGACTTATATACTCGTGCGTACGAGTAGGTATACCAAATTTAAAATCAATCCGACCACTCACAGCACGATTACATTATACATACTAACTTTTGCCCGCGGCTTGGCTCGCGTGGAATTCAGTCATCGCGCGCTGCTCCCTCGGGAACTGCATTTTTTCGGGATAAAAAGAATCCTATGCCACTTTCTGGCCCATGAACTATCTCTATGCCAAAAATCACGTCGATCCGCCGCTCCGTTTCGACGTGAAAGACGGACAAACATACAAAAATATTAGTATGGATTGTGAGGACATTTCTCTGGTGAGTATTGTTATCTACTAAAAGCCTATTGTTGCAAACTTCTTGCATTTTGTACTCTTTTACTGTTTATATAAAGTTATTTTTTTATAATTATGTCATTGCTGTTTGTTTTAGTTGTCGTATTGATTATATTTGATTGAGTTGTGTCTGTGTCGTGAAATTAAATAATAATTTTATCTTGATCATTTTATTTCATTTGCTTTTAGTAAATAAGTCTTAATAAGGTTGCATAAGTAATATAAAGAGTTACCGGTTACCGATCTCGCTCGTTTCGGAATAAGCGATAGTGAGCTAAAACTCCTGTAAACTTTTATTTCGACATTCTACAATTGTTTCAAATACTCAAATATATCTAAGTACCTATAACATAACTCATTTCCGATAGAAGGAATAAAAGATAAAAATACGTGGGTAAATGTCTAGATTTAACAGCGATGAGTGGGCCCTAAGTTAAGTAGGTACTTAAGTGGTTTAAACCTCACTCTAAATATATTAAGAGATGAGATGAGATAGTTCTCTTATAGTTTTTGTGTCAGTCCAGTTGGCGCTTATCGTGTTATCCATTTTATAACTGCGATATTCGTGCCATGTTTGTGATTGTTACAACTGTTAAAAGCTTTTATTTTGTTAATTGTTTATCATTTATTTAAACAAATGCATTATTGTAAAGGTACAATTGAAGTACTTATACTAAACTGTCCCAAAAATTACTTCCCTGCGGAAGAGTGCCCATAAGGCTGGCTGCATTTCCGCGCTGTATCGTGATCATAATAAATATAAATGAGCCAATCGCAAGCAAGGCGTCAAACGGATCTCACGACACTAACGCCATCTAGCGACATTTTTCCTGTCGACAAACACATATAGGTATAACCGACTGTATGAATCGACCCCACTCTTCGAGGTGTGCTATTTCTAATGACTCGTATTATAAACATTAATGCTCACTTTACGTCAGTCGTTTGAAATGACCGATAATAAATTATGGGTATGACTTAATATTGCGTGCAGTAGCCACTAAAAATAGAAAATTCCATAACTTTCTAGTAGAGTAGGTTGAACTTTATTTAGAAACTAGATTTTACCCGCAACAGCGCTCGCTTAAACGTAATGTAAAATGGGGTGAGTAAGGACAAAATTGAAGTTCAAACCTCGATAAAAAAATATTTTCATGTGTGGCAAGTCACTATTAGATTATTGTATTCGCAATTCACATAAGTATACCAAATTTCAAGTCAATCCAACTACTGGAAGTTGGTCGAATTTAACTTGCAAATTTGAGTGTAGGCCGGCAGATAGACAGACAACGGGACAGTTGAAACAAAAAAAAAACACTTCCGTCTCGTGGCAAAAAAAATTATGCCATTTCCCACTAATAGGTACCTACCTATTATAAATGCGAAAGTTTGTAAGTCTGTTTGTTTGTTAGGTACTTCACCATGTCTAAACCGCTGAACCGATATGAAATTCGGTATACAGATAGTTTGCGTCCGAAAATTGCATAGTTCCCGCGAAATAGTGAAAGGAATAGAAAACTTAATTCACTTCTTACGCTCTAAAATTACGCCAATATAGCCGCATGTAGCGGGCGTAAAACGCATTGTTTAATCCCATGGGAGTGTAAAGTTTTTTTTTATTGTTCCGAGTGCCTTACGCCAAACAAATATGGCTGTATGTAAGAACGTTTCTATAAAATATACCACGAAGGTATTTTAAGTTTCTTTCGCAAAGACAAAGCGCTACTGTCAATAATTAAATATGCTTACGTCCACTTGCAGGTTTAAGTGGTCTTAAGTCCTGTCAGATCCATACAAGAACTGTCAGTTTAAGCCTTAAATCGAGATTAAAAAAAAGCCTACAAGACGTCCTTAAAATCACTAGTACCTAACAGTTCGCGACGCGGATAAAGCATAATAGTCAAGGCCGCTTCATTTGGGACAATTAAAAGTAAGAGGAAACAATGTAAAATTAATAACAAAACTAGTTTTTCATCATCACTCAGCCGAATATAATTTATCAATGTACGACTTCAAAAAAACAAGGAAGTTGTCTATTTTTTTTTTGGAAGGAACTTTTTTTATATTATAGCCTGTGAGGTACCCATTCTGAATCATTAATTAAACTATTAAACTTCCAAATTAACTACCTTTCAGTAATTTTTATACTAGGTTTTACTCATTATTATATAGCCGCGTATCCACTAGAGGCAGCCTCGGGCCGAGCGGCTGCCTCGCTCCGAGGCCGCGCAAGTGGAGACGCTGCCAAAGGCACGGCTCAGACTGAGTCGCCTTTGAGCACGGCCAAAAAACCGACAAAATATGGCTCGGCTCGCGGTGCTCGGCCTTAGGCTGCTCTAATGGATACGCGGCTTATTCAGGTATGACAGTTAAATTGAAATTGCCATGTTCCCCAAGGGAATCCACAAAGACTACTTTAGTGCACGGATTTTACATGCGTACTCCCGGATCCCGCGGGAATATCGGAAAGAAGTAGCACTGTTTTATTTCAGAAATTCAGCTATCTAAGTAAAGAAAGCTATCCAAATCCGTCCAGCCATTTTACTAGCTTTTTAACGAAAGAACTGGCATAAAAATATCAAAAGACTTACTTGACCGATTGTACTTATAGATAATTTATACTATTGAAAACAAATACTATCCGCTCATATAACATGATATCATCAACATACAAAACAAAACTAACAAAAAATACAAAACAATATTTACACATACAACTACTAATCTTTAATCACATAAAAACCGCCAGACACAACCTTCACTTAGTGCAATCACATGAATAACTAAGTTATAATATATTTAACTGTTTATTTAGAATATTTTAGATCGATTAATACATAATACTAATGAAATATGTCCGTAAACACGACGCGCGCGGTCGGCGAGTTCAGCGATACTAACCATTACTTGCCATTGAAACCTTATGGACAAGATACTTCGATGTGAGATGGAAATGCCACATATGCATAATGGTCTGATGTTTGTCTGTAACTCAAAACTCCAACATTATACAACATTAGACATTAGCAAAAAAAACACGTTTGTTTTATGAGAATAATTGGAGCCCCCGTAAAATATTTAGTTTATTTTAATATAATTATTATTTTTTAAGTTGATTATGCAATGAATAACAAGTAAAAAACGGCAAAAAAAAAAACACGTTTGTTGTATTAAATTCAATATTTATTTTATTCTGTTCCTACTATTTGTTGTTATAGCGGCCACAGTAATAGATAATCTGTGAAAATTTCAAGTGTCTAACTATTACGGCTCAAAAGATATAGCCCTGTGTGTGACAAACGGACAGAAAGCGGAGTATGAGTAATAGGGTTCCGTTGTCACCCTTTGGATACGGTACCCTAAAAATGCGCATAACTCGAAATGGTCTCAAATCAGGAAAGGCGTGGGTTATTGGGTTCATTTCACAAAAAAAGCCTTGTAAAATTATAAGTTTTTCACCTGATTTTTGGACTTAAAATGTAGTCAAACAGGTATGAAAACATTAAAATGAAAGTACCTAAAAATATGTACGCGGGGAATCAAACGAACCCAACCACCTACTGAACTACTTATTCTGGATGAATTTGAAAACACCTTGTATACAGCGTTAATTTTTTAAAAGAACACAAAAAGTAACCAGGCGTTGATTT
The DNA here is from genome assembly GCF_025370935.1 of Choristoneura fumiferana. Taxonomy (NCBI): domain Eukaryota; kingdom Metazoa; phylum Arthropoda; class Insecta; order Lepidoptera; family Tortricidae; genus Choristoneura; species Choristoneura fumiferana. The sequence goes on from NC_133489.1 coordinate 1,214,433, forward strand.
TAATTCTATAACGCGATATCAGTCAAGGGCAAAGATATCGACACGGCCAAAGTTACAAAAATATGTAATACACGACTTTGTGCACTTAACATTAAAGCCGTGTAGGTATACATATTTTTTCAACTTTGGCCATGTCGATATCTTTCCCCTTGACTGTACCATCAGCCAAATAAGTGGTCTATCAGTTTTCTAACAAGTTCCTATCAAATGAATATGTCGCTAAAGTTGAACTTTCAAGTTGACAGACACGTCTATTGGCAATATTGTTTTATGACATGCAAACGATTATTAACTTTCGGGTGGTAGACAGAGATACCCAGGTATAACACCTCAGATTAGGGGGTAATCTGTGGTAGTGGTCACTTCCAGCCGTCTGTACGCTGAGATCTTTTAAACTAAGCGACGGATTTAAATGCGGTTTTCACAGTCAGTTAGATATTTTTTCATGTACTTAAGGTTTATTTATATGATACATTATACTAAACCATGCGTCCTGGCTTTGCGCGGGTGTAGTTTTTGAGAAATGGAGCAAAATTATATTTTATTTTGAACTATTTAGATCCGTCTCTTTTCATAGCGCTTCATCGGTATTTCAAACAACTAAGCGCGATTACAATTCTAAACATACGAGATATGTCTCAAGGTTAAATACACAGTCATGTTATTATGTATGCTTAAATTATAAAGGTTATCGCGATATCAAGAATACAATTGTTATAAAAAATTTACAACAATTAAAACAAAATCTCACTAATATCATAAATGCGAAATTAAGTGTCTGTCTGTCTGTTAACTCTTTACGCTTAAACCGCGGAGCCGACTTCAAAATTTGGAATTGAGGTAGTTTTATACCTCTCGGAAAATAAGTAGAATAAATAAGATTATAAGCATTATACATTATGGATGGAAATCTTCTAAATAACCACCCCACTCATGTACGCTTGTTAAACTCGTGTTATCTTTCTTTTTTAGTCTTTTTGACATTAGGTACTCTTGCAGGAAACAGATAGTTATAATTATAATACACAATTTCTTATAATACTTTAGAGATTGATCATGAGCTGGCGTGTCTGGTGTGAACATTTCCACTATGATGACATAGATTTTAAAACTTAATGGATAACTGTTATTGGCCTTTTGTGATGTAACCATGTTGTATGTTCCTTGTATTACATTTATGGCTGTTGTTATCCTGAATATAAATAAATAAATAAATAATAATAATAAAAAATTGCATTGTTCCCGCGGGGTAGTGATACCTAAACGAATTATTTGAAGGCGCAGTCGCGGACAACAGCTAGTCAAAAATAATTACAAAAACTGGCGAAGTGTGAGTCGGACTTAAGTGGTGAGGGCTCCGTACAATTGATATTAACACGTAAGTTCCAGAATTGGCCCCCTTGCCGACCGGCTCCATTTCGGATCGCATAATTGTGAAAGTCATAATGTATAGTTCGTCATAACTCTTTTTTTTTCTGAATCCATTATTGTTTGTTAGGTAGGTACTGTTTGTCATAAAACAAATCTATCTAGCCTATAGAGTTCTACAGAATGACTGTTATAATTTTCAGAAAAAATCACGGTTTCGGTGGGTAACATATTATGAAAAACAAAAACTTTGACAAATTAAAATTATGATTTTCAAAAATTATACGACTAAATGCGCGCCTTTACTGACAACTTCCGCTTCCACTATCACTGCACGCCGCAGGTGGTATTCAGAGCGTCCCTGCAAATAGTCTAATACAAAGAGTCTAGACTTTTTATGGATGCAATTAATGGCCTAATGTCTGTATTTGTAACAAACATAAAAGGTCACGAACTTTTAATGTGTTTCCGATAATGAAAAGCATTGAAATACTTGGCTATTCTGTGATTTCGCCTACATAACTGCTGCATCTATTCGACATACATCACCATCATCATGTCAGCCGAAAGACGTCCACTGCTGGGCATAGGCCTCCCCCAAGGCTCTCCACTCAGACCGGTCTTGTGCTTTCCGCATCCACCGCGATCCCGCGATCTTAACCAAGTCGTCGCTCCATCTTGTTGGAGGCCTACCGACAGCTCGACTCGTACCTCTTTTCATCTATCTCGATATAAGGTATGTGGTGTCCCGTCTACCGTCTCTGGCAGTTACCAATCAAAAATGACATTTCATTACACTGCGTATACTCATATGTATTTTGCTTAGGCGCTGGGCTAACAGTGGATATTCATAGATATACTTACAAATGTACGGAACCCTTGGTCAGCGAGTTTGACTCGCATTTGGCCGGTTTTTCTGATAAGAAACCTTTTAAACTAAGAAAACAAATTAAGCGGAAACGCCCACTCGAAATAACGTGCCGTTCGATTTCAGACGCAGTTTCATTCTCTATGTTTAATTATTCAGGTGAATACTAAGAAATCTTACACAAAAGACGACAGGAGTTGATTTTATTTTTACACTAGCCCCATGGCTTTTTTATACTTTATAAAGTTCGTACAAACATACAAAACTGTCACATAAAATGCATAATGATATTTTTTAGAGAGGGGGGGGGGAGATAGCTTACCTTAGCTTACGAGAGATACCTTCTCCGTTCCGTCGTGCGTGGGTAAAATACATCGAATAGTATGAATTAGGCCCCAGCATAATGTTGCGGCAAGCCGTAACGCTGTTTTACTGTGGGAACCATATAGTCATGTACTTTCATCTCCGGCCTGTACCTACATCTACGCCCACTGCTGGGTACATGGCGCCTCTTAAATTTATAGAGCTTGAAATACATTTCCACGCGGACCCCGTGTGGATCGGAAAAAATACACAAGATAACACCAATCGATTGCTTTTCTCGAGATGATTTCAACAAAAATCATCACACATCAGCAGAAAGATAAGTGTGACCTACTCCGGTCATTAATACTTTTTATAATAACATAGACTGAGTTACGGGCGGCTTTGTGTATTTGAAAATCCAAACCGTTTTTTAAACTAGATTTTTACGATGTGAAAAAGAATGTGGTTAGTTTTTAACAGACTTCGACAAAGGAAAATGAGGAGTGTTCTCTTTTTATTTCTATTCATGTACATTTATATTTTTTGCATGCCTGGTATGGGTGGAGCGTGTGAAACATTATTTTTAACAAGCTTTTATTTAGTTTCACCTGTCCCGATGTCTGTCTGTCTGTGTGTATTCAAATCTTGCAAGTTAAATTCGACCAACTTAAAGCAGTTGGATTAACTTGAAATTTGGTATACTTATTATGATTTTTTTTTTTTGGAGTCTTTTTGTATTTTTTATTTCAACTCCAAATTTGTTACTTTTACTTTTAGTGCTGCTGCTTAAGTATCATAGTAGAAATAAGCAACCTGAGATATGTACGCATAGGAAAAATTCGTGTCTAGATTCCTGTCCAGCAGTGGTGTAGGGGTTATAGCACGCAGCACGGATTGCTGAGGACCTGGGTTCGATTGCCAGTGCTGGCCTCTTTTTCTGGTTTTTCTGTGCATCCATGTCTCGGTTTGTATTTTCGATATGGTATACTTATGTAAATTGCGTGACAATACAATAATCTGGTAGTGACATCCTGGTAGTCTGGTCAGGATCGTCTCCGCAGGACGAAACTCATCAACGGTTAATGGTATCAACTTTAAATTTGGTTTGCAAATGTAGTTTAGGTGGCAATGCAAGTACAGTCAACAAAAAGTACAGTCGGCAGAAAAAGCTTGTATTAAAAATGAAATTTTCACCAAAAACTCATTTACATTGTGACCTGTAGTATTGTACCACATTTTAAGCAAAATAAAGATATTGATATTGATATCTGTATAACCCATTTATACTAGACTCCCTAGACCCCTTCCATACCGCAAAGAGTGAGAGAGAGTGCTATAAATCCAGATAATTGTCCCTTTTCGCTATGAAAAAATGACCATTACATAGAATTGTAATACTTACAACTTTAGGTACAAGGAGCTTAAGTCTGGAGTTCGTAGAGTCGAAAGAGAGCTGCTGCCCACCCTCACAACAGTTCCTTTAAGGTAGGGATTTGATGCTTTGTATAGAAATGTGCGATGCTTACGATGCGGACAGGTGGACGCACTTATATGAGTTTCTATACAAAGAATACTACGATCCGTTGCGTGCGATGCGTCCGATGCGTACGATACCGACAAGTGGACGTTTACCTTTAGTCACCTTTTACGATACTCACGGAAAGACATGAGTCCGTCTTAAAAACAAACAGACTATTTGTCGGCGTGACTGATAATGTATATTCATGCCAAATTACAGGTTTCTAGTAGTTAGCCGCGGACAGACAGACGAACAGACATGGGAAAACTATAAGGGTTTTTAATTTTTAGTTGACTACGGAACCCTAAAAAGTAAGGACGTCAGACACGAACTAATATTCTTTGCAAAATATAGACATATCGTTAAATCTTGTAGACTTTATAGTTTGTAGACATAGTCCAGTTTTAACTGGCCCCGAGCGTTTGGTATGGCGTCATGGCACATAACCATTAATTCAGTTCATTTACTGCAATTAATATTAGGCGAGGCTGGTAAAGGCGCATTAACGGTCAAACAGTTCTGTCAATTATTTGCTGAGTTATCCTTAATCCTACTAATATTATAAACTAGCTGTTACACACGACTTACTCTACGATGAATTAGTTACTTGCAGTCTCGATTTTCGGGATAAAATCTAATATCCTATATTCTCAAGGTCTAAATTATTTTTGTACCACATTTTTATCATTTCAATGGTGTGTGTGAAGTTCCCAATCCGCACTGGGCCCGCGTGGGAACTATGGCCCAAGCCTTCTTGTTCTGAGAGGAGGCCTGTGCCCAGCAGTGGGACGTATATAGGCTGGAATGATGATGATGATTTTTATCACGATTGGTACTTATAGCATGAATGCGAATATGACCACCTTCAGTAATCATATACTCAGGAACAATAATGTAGGTACACAAAAATAAAAAATAAATTAACTAGAGTAAATTAAGTCACTTGACGTGCACTTTACTTTATAGTTGCCAGCACTTTAGAAAGAAACCCGTGGAATATAGGAATTATTATAGTCATAATCAACATGTATTCTACATGTCAGTCACGACTTCAAATCTAGATGTCTACATGATGATGATGATGAAGAGTTTTCCATTTGGCTCGATCTTGCGCGGCTTTTTCCAGCTCTTCCCAGCCGAGACCAATTGAGCCAGCCTCCTTCTCAACCGATCGCCTCCACGTGGTCCGAAGACGTCCTGGCCGTCTTCTGCCAGTAGATTTCCAACGGAGACCCTGCTTGGGCAGCTTATTATTCGAACCTCGAAGCGTGTGTCCAATCCATCGCCATTTCCTTGTCAGAACTTCTCGGCTTACCGGCTTCTGGTCAGTCATTTGCCACAGTCTTGCGTTTGAGATAGTTCAGTTAAGGATACGCCTCCGCCTCAGGCATTTGTTAACAAACACCTGCAAACGATTGGTGGTGTCCTACCTCAAGAACCATGTCTCGCATCCGTGCAGTAGGACTATTTTGAAGTTGGAGTTAAACACTCTGCAGGGCTACTACGAAACTCGAAACTCGAAGTTCGTGTCATGCGGTCCCTCTGGCACTTACTGATTTTGTACGACAGTGAGAGGGATGGTAGGATACGAACTTCGAGTTCCGATTTTCGTAGTAACCCTGATGATCTTGGTGCGTCGGGCTATTATGATGAACGTCCACACAGCTATCTACATACCAAATATAATCTCGACGACCGGATGGCTAAGTGGTTAGAGCACCTGACTACGAAGCTTGAGGTCCTGGGTTCGAATCCCGGCCGGAGCAGATATTTTTGTGAATAACACGAATGTTTGTTCTCGGGTCTTGGATGTTTAATATGTATTTAAGTATGTATTTATCTATATAAGTATATTTATCCGTTGCCTAGTATCCATAGTACAAGCTTTGCTTAGTTTGGGACTAGGTCAATTGGTGTCAAGTGTCCCATGATATATATATATATATATATATATAATCTTAATCCATCCAACCGTTTTGCTGTTACTATATTATAGCACGCGCAAACTATCCCATCCATGGATACTACTATAATAAATGCAAAAGTGTGTGTGTTTATCCGTCTTCCACGTGGAAATGGAGCGACGGATTTAGTTTATGAGCCAGAGAGTGACATAGGCTACTTTTTATCCCGGAGAAATGCAGTTTCCGAGGAAACAGCGCGCGACAACCGAACTCCACGCGAGCGAAGCCGCGGGCAAAAGCTAGTTTATAATATTAGTAGAATCCATTCTTTACATAGTACAAAACAATGCAACGAATTTTAATACGGTACTTATGTATTCATAAATAGATAGCGTTATTCAAGACGAAAGTATAAGTATTTAGTATGTAGTGTGTTAACGTCAGCCAGGCGTTTTTTATGGGAGGTTAAAAGTAACGTATTTCCATAACTTAACCATGATATTTATTTAAGTAGTAAACTAAAATCCAGACTTTGTTAACTTTCTAACAAAATTATAATTACCTACCCAGTAGCGGCGTTAGGGTAGGGCACGGTGGGGCGACCGCCCAGGGCGCCGGACTTAAAGGGGCGCCAGAAGCCTATACCGTCTAGAGAATTCCCAAAAGTTGGGGGCGCCGTGGAAATATTAAAACCGGCACTGTAATTACCAGCAATTTACGGCAAAGCAAACTGACGAATAATAATCAAAGTACTAAGTAATTACTTTGCTGTAAATAGTTGGCAATTGTAATTTTGCTAGAAAGTCAACATGGTCTGAATTTTAGTTTATTAATTAAATTAATCTCATGGTTACCTACCTAAGTTACAGAAATAAGTACCTACCTTAACCTTCCTTACAAAAAGCCTGGCTGTATTGTTTCTATCTAATCTATCTATAATACCTTTAAACAAGCAATTCTTTTATTAATCGGGGATCTCGGAAGCGGCTCCAACGATTTCGATGAAATTTGGCTACATTTATTGGCTTTTGGGTTTTCGGTGATGAAAAAACAATTTGGCTTGGTAATATCTCGGGGAAAACGCTTGTTATCGAGTTTTAGCCCAGGGTTGTGCAGGTTTCCTCACGATGTTTTCCTTCATCGTTAAGCTCGTGGTAAATTTCAAATTTAATTTAGCACATGAATTTCGAAAAACTCAGAGGTGCTAGCCAGGGTTTGAACCCACGGCCCTCTGCTTGAGAGCCCATAGGGCAAACCACTAGGCTTATTAAATAGACTTCCTTTATATTTCTACTCGTGCAAAGCCGGGGCGGATCGCTTGTTGCTCAATACGATAAAAAATAATAATATAACTGTATTTTCTTGGCAATATATCACTGCGGGTGACTTTCATCATGATTTCCGAATTAAATAACTCCGAACGACGCCATTACAGACTTTGGCTCGATTCAAGGCTACTTCTCAAGGCCACACGACATTATTTACCTCTCTTATATACTCTCCAGAACTCTCTCATTTACTTAAGAAAATTTTGAATGGTAATTTGATGAATAAGCATCCGAACTTTGCCTTGGTGACTCTTTTTGTATTAGATACTTTATCTGCTTTTTGCTAGCTTGTTAACTTATAATAGTAGATTATTGTCGTGGCCTAGGCTAGAAGTAGGCAATTGCTGGCTGAGTATGAGAACTAAACGGACGAGCTTGCGAGTCCGTTTAACTAATACGAAGCCAGTAATTGCTATTCCAGCCGAGACTAATATAAAAGCTTTTTAAAAAATAGTGAAGGAAATAAACCTTTTGTCAACATAATATATTATGACATTTAATTTTATTCCAATAAATTTGGTCATGCTTTCCCGTTCCCGCCTTTTATTCATTAAAAAAAAACAGCAGGTGTATTTTTCCACCGAAAACACCACAAGCTGTTTCAGATCCAATAAATTCCAGGAGTTCCAACAAAATAACTGATAGCAGCCATTTGAGTTGGCTGTATACGACTTGTGCCAACATTTCCATGGCCGTTTTTATTTATTTTTTAAGTTTGAGACTCGACAATAATAAATTATTGTCGCGCTAGCGCGCCTGCAATCTTTTTAACTTTTTAATTTCTCGCTGACCATAATAGTATATTTCTTATCGAGGGACTAAAATAAGCCAATATAAAGACGAGGTGGTTAGCCACCCGAGCTTTAGCGAGGGTGTCTATTTATCCGAGGGTTTATATTGACTTTTAGTCTCGAGGTGAAAACTCTATTTTTCACTTCGATTGCGAGAAAAACTAGTCTTTTCTGTGAAATAATTAATGCGTTTCTTATTCCTCCAGTCCATACACAAACTGGAATGAATAGAATGGCACCACCTTCTATGCGGAAAAAGCATAGAACTAATAAGGGACCACGTAGACTAAGAACGTAACAATTTCGTCATGAAAATGGTCCACACACAATCTTATTTTATGCCAAAAACTACTCACTTTACTCCCGCCTCGTAAGGCTATATTGACCTACTTTTAGAGCATGAGAAGTGAAAAATATATTAGCCTTCTGATATGTAAGGAATAAGTAGACGTTCACGGACATTTTTAGAAATATTTATTTGTTTATTAAGGTCAAATCTATTAAAATTTTGCCATAGACTGATTGATTTAGGTGAAACTAAATAAAAGCTTGTAAAAGTAGTCACATCACCATCCACCATCACCTAGGTAACCCGGTGTTCATATTACTTAGCTGGAAGTGTTTACATGATTGCTAGATTCTATTGAAATGGAGTTTAGGTATATTGTTATTCTGTTGCGTTTATTATCTATTAGCAATATTTCATAATTTCTTTTTTTTTATTTTTTTTTCTCCGTCTGACTGGGGCAAAGGAACTGGCTCATGCATACATGTTTATTTAACGTTTGGGCTCCACAGAAAACCAGCGTTACTGCACGTAATGTGCGGCAACACATGCTGAGTGGAGACCCTTTTTGGTATCCTGCCGTGTCACCTAGTAACATAGTTTTAGTGCTAGTTCTAGTCTTAGTTTTAGGTGGTACATTTTGAAGCCAAAATAAACTTTTCTTTCTTTCTTTTTCTTTCTTTCTTTCAATCCTTTGAGACAATTAAACCTACTTTATGTTTTAAAAATTCGGTACAAATCGAACAAAGGTATTACAAATCGGTAACAATAAACGAGTAAAAAACGTACAGCGCACTGTACCGTGATACAAGATGTTGTAGTTGAGCTGAACAAACCACTCTGGCTAGAGAGCTCCACCATTGTTTATGTACCTAGCTGTCTAGGTGGTCTTAATGTAGGAAAAATATAAGACTGTCTGATTGCTCCCGATATTGGCTAAGCGTGAACGGAAAACAATCGAACCAAGTCTTTGGACATTGATAAAAAACATCAATCGAATTTCCATAGATAAATCAAGTCAAATTGGAACAAGAAACTTAGGACGCTCAGCAAAAATAAGTTTTTGGTAAAAAAAAACATTTTTAATACAAGCTTTTTTTGCTTACTGTACTTTTTGTTGAGTGTACTTGTAATGTAATGTTGAAGAGTTCCGTCCTGTGGAGACGATCCTGGCCGGACTACCAGGATGTCACTAACCCCATTCGTTCATCAACCCCACGATCACTCTATCAAGAGTATAGCGACTTAGAATACACAATAGCTTAAGTCCGCGGCTTTGCTTAGCGTAGATGAATGTTCATACAATGTGGAGTTCGCATAAACATAACTAGCATAAGGTCGCGAGTGAGTAATTGTTTTTTCACACCTCTCCTTCAGAAAAGTAACTTTTCCTCCCTGACGAGAGGGAGCAAAGTGCAACTTTTCTGTTCAAGACTTTTCTAAGTGTTTTATTGCAAATGCCATTTTTTGAAGTTGATAGTTGTAAAGCCACGCCATTTTCTATGCTGGTTGTTCTTTAATAATATGTAGTTTTTTTTTTAAGTTTCTTAATGCTCGGTGTGAAAAGTTGTATGAGCCACTCGGGAGCAAAATTATTTTCATCTTGGGCGTTAACACTTGAATCCTTCATTACGCTCAGGATTCTACTTTAGAATCACTCGCTACGCTCAGGATTCTATTGTAAAATCCTTCGCTACATTCTGGATTCAAAGTACGCCCTCGCCGTAAATACACCATTTTGCTCCCCTGTGACACAAATAACTATAGTTCATTTATATGAACCTCCGCAAAGTAACGTAAGTATTCAATAACAATTCAAATTTTTTTTTTCAGTGATTGACCCGTATAAAGCCGAAAGCATTGGCAATCACGGTTCATACGCCATGGATCCCCAAAACAATACCGCCCACGGCCGACCTTGCCGCCGGCTAAATAGTACTTGATAATAAACATTCCAATATCGCCGTATATTTAGACCGCCTGTCTGTCTGTTAGCGGCGCTCCATCGAACAATACGATTTACTGTCATTTGGTGCAAACGGATAATGAACAACTCGAAATTATACGTCAAAGCAGAAAAATTACAATTTGAAATAGTACATCAGCAAAAAGTGTCCATCCTGAATATAGTCGAAAATGGAATATCGTCCAATGTTAAAACTGACTAATTTGATGTATGCAGAAAAAAAAAACGATCACTTGTATTTACGTACACTCAGAAATATGACGAATTGTTCATGGACAGTATTCCATTTGAGTTTAATTTACTTACAACAAAAATAAATTTGGTTGTAATAATTTTTCAGCATATTTACATTATGACAATATTCAATCTCGTTGACATACATTTTGGTCCAAATTCAAAATGATCAATTTTATTCAAGTGGTCAATTTTCCATTTGCACCGAATGACAGTAAATATTAACATACATTGATCACCGTAGACTTGTCGGGTTTAATTCACTGCCAACACACTCTACCTCTCCCTTGCACTCTGCCTGCCACTCTTAGAGTCATCAGCTGAGTAGTTGTAAATGCAATTTTCAAAAATTAAAATACGAAAAGTGCGTTAATGATTTTCGTTTTTAAACTTGACCTGAAAAACACTGAGGGTTTTCTACAAATTTTAATTATGTCATATTTGCTTTTACCGATCGTATAGCAAAATGTACGAAGTGTGGGGCATCTTTAACAACTTTAAAAAAAATTGAGGCAATAATAATAAGTATTGAAGAAGAGAAGTATAATATACTTTAATCAGTTTTAAAGTTATTATAATTATTATTATTATATTATGTGGTATACGTCCCACCGCGGGCAGCATGGGTTTCTCACAGTGACGTCCCGTGCGGATTAGAAATTTCAAAGAAATAAAATAGAAATAGAAATAGAAATCATTTATTCGTGACAAAGTAACGTAGCATAACAAAAAGGTATTAAAAATTAAGAAAGTTGTATGTCACGAAATGGTCCCAAATCAGCACTGCCGGTCTTGTGAACGGCACTGTTCTTCCTTTGGGACCATCTGTTTATCATACATTAAAATAAGAAACCAATTTCACTAAAGTAAAGACCGACACAGTATTCCGTTTAAAGAAAGAAGAAAACACTAAACATTTATACTTAACAAATGAAATTACCATGCAGGCATAGGCTATACTCCTTTACCTTTTTGTCTATAACCAGAAAAAAAACGAAACAAGGAATAGACAACAAACGGACGCGGCTACGGCGTGCGTGGTTGCTAAGCCAACCTATCATACAATCACATACAATGTAACAAAGGCAACATAGAATGAGGGCTATCGCGTATGAAGTCGCCACTAGAGGCGCTAGTGTAGCATGAGGTCTCCGAAATGTCAAATAGCATAGTTTTTGGGTGAGCTACGCGGGTTTATTTACAATTAGAATAATTTTGTGAATATTTTGCAATATCTGAAATTAATTATGGCAAATATGCGTTCCGGGACAATGAATGTCCGTGTTTTGAGACAGTTTTGTCTTTCGGAAACCTTTGTCCTCCCTTTTTTTCGAACAAAACGGGGACTATGCAGCACTGTGGCATGCTCGATATATTTATGGTACGGTTTTAAGGTGTATTAAATATGATTTCAATCTAAACTTTGTTTTCACGTCCGTAATAACATACTTTGAAAGCCACACTTAAAAACCTCACGCTACAGTGCGCCATCTAGTGAGACAAAAAACGATAGCCCTCATTGCTTCGTACATGCCTTGTACATGCATAGATTTGTTCGTTGCGATATTTTCCTTCATTAAATCTCGTACCTAGTAAATTATACATTAGACCAGAGTTGTGCTGCACGGCCAGCACTATACTGAGCTGGGAATGCTTAGATTTCGATAAAAACTTGCTTTTTTTAAATTACCTATGTGTAGTATTTACGTGTTGTAATTTTATTGCGAATTGCAATATTAGCTTATTTATTCGGACTATTGATCCATTTTCTTAGATATACAATTTAAGATGTTATACAATTATTTTTATATGTAGCCTGTCTTATTGCTCCCCTTTCCTCCGCCACTCTTTCCTATCCTGGGCATGCACCTGCCAATCGAGCTGAAAAGCGCTGGGCGTCCCACCATCTCCTCTTGGGTCTGCCTCCTATGGCCATCCTTCGGATCCAAATCGGTAAAGATTCGTGGCTTTCTGTCCGTTGTTATACAGTTATAGATTAAAATTCAAATTGAACGTCCAGTAAGATAGGTACATATAAAGTCAATAAAAAAGCAGCCAAGTGCGAGTCGTACTCGCGCACGAAGGGTTCCGTACCATTATCTGTATAACATTAGACATTATCAAAAAAAAGTTTGTTCTATGGAAGCCCTCCTTAAATATTTATTTTATTCTGTTTTTAGTATTTGTTGTTATAGCGGCCACAGTAACACATAATCTGTGAAAACTTCAAGTGCCTTACTATTACGACTCAAGAGATAAAGCCCTGTGACAGACAGACAGACAGCGGAGTCTCAGTAATAGAGTTCCGTTGGCACCCTTTGGATGCGGAACCCTAAAAATAAAGTACAAAATCTAATTTATATTTTAAATAAAGGGCCACCTATCCGCCTCCTGAGCATCGGCGTATCCCACCTGTCACAACGCATTCATAATATAGGTAGTGCCACCAGAGTGAGGTCACGCACACAAAAAAATGACAGCAGGATTTTGATATTTACTCATTCATTTTATTCATTCTCATTTTATGCAATCCGTTCTTTATGTAGCTGTGTGTGTAGTCATTTACTTCAAATCTCGTAGCCATGCGAATAATGTTTCTATTCTATACGATTGGTGTGCATCGAGCTCATTACAAACGTCTCATAGTTACCGGTCTAATTTTAACGTCTGGCTTTCATCATTCATTGAACAAATCGGAAAGCGACGGTTCAAGTTCAATCAGTCAACCATTTGTTTTTAACAGTTTGGTCTGGAACTTCTACCAATAAATATATTTGCAGATTGTGCTGAACCACAGACGAAAGGAGATTGACAAGATTCCGACGAAATGCTGCCCCATTCAAGGCATTATTCTAGTGTTTATTTTATTTGATTCGCGTGAGCACATTTTTGTTGACACGGCAGAAGATTCTGTTACAGTTTCCAGATTATCTAGTCCTCACGGTTCTCTATCGTTTGCCCGCATTTCATATGCCCGAATGTATCGTTTTCTAGAATTTTCATTTGCCATGAAGTAATTAATTTCTGAAAAAGTAATTTCTTCAGAGTTGATATTAAACTAAACTAACCTAACCTACTGCATTCTATGTGACGACATATAAAAAAACCTGAAAACAGCACGGTTCTATATATTTTATGGCAAACGTTGGTATAGCAAGTGAAATTCGGGCAAGTAAAGGTAACCGAGTCCTCACAAGTCGAAGTATAGGATGTCTAAAAATAATCAAAAATGTCATAAAATTCTAGAGCCCATTCATATAAATATGTGACCGCGAAATATAAGGTGGTTAAAACGCTGCAATAAAGGACCTTTTACGTACGTGCTTGCTCTTGAATCACTCCATTTATTGATGAAATCCGCGGTAACATCCGTTGCACCGTTTTAAAAGATCTTACTTAAAGCGTGTCACAAACTAAGCAGATACGATAAGATATCTGTATCTGAACGCATATCTGTCAATATCGCTCCCTATACAATTCAATGAGCTAACACACACAGCGCAGATAACTTATATTTTATCGTGAAGTATCTGTGGGCACCGACATATATCGAAAGATGGCAAAGATATTATCTGCGTATATAAATTTATCTGTGTATAATATCCGCCGATATAAATATGGTATAGTATTTTATCTGCAGATAGATACAGGTTGATGTGAGAGCACTGCTGCACGCGTGTAAATCTAGAAGAAATAAACACGAAAACATCCTGTATAAACAATCCGCACCAAAAAACAAGTCTACTCAGTTTGAAGGATTTAGACTGAATGTATCGTCTCGTATATTATCGTATCTGCGTAGTGTGTGACACGCTTAAGGGACAAACGGTGGGAAGCGAAATTGTTTTATACTATGTATGTAAGAAAGTATGGATAGGTATACTTAATCTATATTCCTGTAGGGAACACGTGGAGGTCGATGTTCTTGTCAATTCAATTGCACAGAGCATGGGACCTAATTTGGACAAAATATTGCGTCGTAGAGACCGAAACAGGTCATGCATTATTTATAACGAATCTGGGCTAAAAATAAAACACGTGTCTACTTATATCATATATACCCGTATATATTTCGTTGGACGTGTTTAGGTTGTTGGTTGGAAATAAGTACAGTCACCAGCATTAATATCTGCCACAGCGGAGCGTGCAAAAATGTCTGACACGTCCTTCCGACCCTAGAAATAGAGTCGTATCTGATATTTACGCACGCTTGTTGTGTCAGATATTGTTGGTGACTGTACCTACCTACCGAGAGACACAAAATATGGGATGGTTATTGTTGTTTCCACGGGAATTGTGCATTTTTCCGGGATAAAAAGTAGCCTATGTCACTCTCTGGCTTTTAAACTATCTCTATGCCAAAAATCACGTCAATCCGTCACTCCTGTACAAAGCGCCATCTATGTGACGCTCTTTGAACTAGCTTGCTAGATCCTTTTGCCTAACTCATAAGTCGATGTTGTTAGCTAGAAAGCAATAAGCTTCAAGACACAACCCAAAAAGGGCGTGATTGTAAATAAATCTAGTTCTAAATATTGCAGAGGGCGCTGCTTGACTTTATATAAGCGCATGCACAGCGCAGCTCAGCCCTTATTTCTCGCTTCATTTTTGAGCTAATAAATCCAACAAGCCAGCAAGCTTCCCTCCACCCCCACCTGCCAAGGCTCGAACAACTCCGTTTCGACGTGAAAGACGGACACACACAAACACACAAACGCAAAAACACACTTTCTAAAATACAAATATCAGTATGGATTAACGTCAGCGGGACGGCATGAAGTTCGAATTTTGCACTTCGTAGTAGGGTCTGAATCGAGACGGTTCTTATGAAAGAGGACTGAAAAGCTCCAGTCTTTTGGAAAACTTAATAGAATAAAAAAATCTTCCTAGTGGAATTTTCAAGTGTTGTGATTAGACCCTTAATAAGGCCCCATATATTGGAGCATACTACCACAGAATCAGAAGCAGCTATCGAATGCATACCTGACAAAGAATATTTGTAAAGCAAGTCGTATTAAGATTGTTTTTTTTTTGCTTAGTAACGATATCTCTTGTCCGGGTGAGCGGTTAGTTCCAATGGAGTGCCGAAAAAGTTTCTCGACTACGGCATAGATGTCGCGAGCGTCACTGCTTAAGTGGCTAAATAAGAAACAAACAAGCTGAGATATGAGGTGCATAGGGGAAATTCGTGTCGGTACCGTTGACCATCAGTGGTGTAGCGGTATAGCACGCGGTACGGAATACCGAGGACCTGGGTTCGATTCCCAGTGATGGTCTTATTTCTCTGGTTTTTCTGTGCATCTATATTTCAGTTTGTATTTTCAATGCAAGTCGTATTTTCAATAATTACGAGTACAATGGAAATTACCATATACGGGACTTATCACGCTATTTTTACACGAGTAATATTTACCTCGACGTTTCGGCATCGTTACAGTTGCCGTGGCCACGAGTAGACTACTCACTGACCACGTCTCGTCGTCGTCGTACGTCGTACGTGGTGTCTACTCGTGACCACGGCAACTGTAACGTTGCCGAAACGTCGAGGTAAATATTACTCGTGTAAAAATAGCGTCATAAGTCCTGTTTATGGTATTATGACTATGAGTGAGAATCACGAAAGTTTAAAACGTTATACAATGGAAATTGTGACGTAAATTCAAATTTAATATGTTTAGTGCCAGAACATAGTCAATACAAAAGGTCTTACTGCTACAAAATGTTCTAATGCAGGTGGTAGGACCTTGTGCAAGGTCGCCCGGATTGCTACCACCATCTTGCTCGCTAATCCTGCCGTGAAGCAGCAGTGCTTGTACTGTTGTGTTTCGGCGTGGAGAGTAAGACAGCCAGTGAAATTACTGGCACTTGAGGTATCCCATCTTAGGCCTCTAGGTTGGCAACGCATCTCCCCTGGTGCAATCCCCCTGGTATTGCAGGTGTCTATGGGCGGTGGTGATCTCTTACCATCAGGAGACCCACTTGCTCGTTTTCCATCCAGTCAAATAAAAAAAAAATGTTCACAAGGTTCAATTTCCAACTCAATGACAGTGGTCGCTAAATCGCCTCTACCACAGAGCCTCTACCTTATTAAGGGTTAAGAAATTGACCCCGTGGTATAGCTACTAGCTAACTATAATTTAGCTTTATTTGCTCTTAAGAAATGCCAAGGCGTTTGAAACTAATTATAAAAACCGGCTAAGCGCGCATCGGACTAGCGCGCCGAGGATTCCATACGAATTTGGTGTTTTTATAGATGGTTAATGACATAGAGACATATTCACGTTAAAATAAATATATTGGCAATAAAAATCGAAGGGAGCATTCGATTTTTGACCTATAACTTGTTTATTTTGGCATAAGATATCCTAAGCAACAAAGTTGTTGTTGTCACTTCAACTTAGTTCAATATCTCAAAAACGGCTGAACCGATTTTGATAAAACATGTCTAAGAACTATTTCTAGAAAACCTATACTTTCAAATAAAAAAACTGCATTCAAATCGGTTCACTCGTTTAGGAGCTACGGTGCCACAGACAGACACACACAGACACGCATAGTGGTCAAACTTATAACACCGCTCTTTTTTCGTCGGGGGTTAAAAAAAGGTAAACAATCTTGAGTAGGTACCTATTCAAAGAAATCATAAAATAAACATAATTGTTACATATTTACTATTTTACTGATTTATTTTTCAAAATGTTTTCAATGAATAGACAAGTCATAATTTATCACAAAGAAATCAGAAGCAAAAGCGGTCAGGTCTCTTAATTTTAAAGAAATAAAATCAAAATCTAACTAAAACCAGTTTATTACATATCACAATAATTTGGAAACCTAAATTAAAACTAAACTAAAAATCTAATCAGTCCTTTTTGGCGTCTCCTTTCAACTCTTCCTTCTTCTTAATCTCTATGGTTCGTTCCTTCAAGGGTTCAGATCTGAAGGCAACCAAGAGTAACTTGCCCTTGTCGAAGTGGCACTCGACCCTCTCAGGGGGGAATCCATCTGGGAGGAGGAACCGCCTCTCAAAGTGGCTCCTGGTCCAGCCGTCTTCCCGCTTGATCTCCTTCTTCCCTTCCACCATGATTTCATTCCCAACTGTTTTCACTTGGATCTGCTCCGGAGAAAAGTTCTGGACATCCAAATGCACTTCCACTTTTTTCCCGTCGTCTTTGACTTCGGCGTCGGAGTAGATTCCTTGGATGCCATGCTCCTCCAAAGGCGCTGTCACTTCCCTGATGAACTTTAACGGGTCGCGGAAGAATGGATCTCTGGCTAAAAGCGCGAAAGGTTCTTCAAGCACCCTCGCCACAGGATCCCGATAGGTTAAATTCCTCAGATGACGCGCCCAATACGGCATAAGAGACATTTTTGACAATGTTTTTATTTTTCGTCGCTTGGTTACTCGCTTGACTTCTGATTTTCAACTGTTAAATTCCGCGCGCACCGCGTCTTTATATAGGAGCCGGAGTAGCGCTATCTTTTGGCGAGAAGCATGGAGACGTTTCACGAACATTCCAGCGAATTCTGTTGACCTATACAGGAGATTGATTATAGTGCCATCTTTTGGTGAGTAGTTGTACTACGTGCCAACTGCGTCTAGTAAAAAGCTACATACCATTATTTTTACTAGTTATGATCAAAAATTCAAAAACGAACCCATTCATCAATATTTTGATTTCTATTCACCTAATGTGAACTAATAATGGCATAAAAATAGTACTTAGGCAGTTAAATTGAACCATGACTCAGGAGTGACATCTATTGTTGAAAGCAAGAACTTTATACCATGACGTGACAACTGATATCAGCGCCATCTATTGCAGAGTAGCTGTCTATAAGTTTCTAGACGGCTCTAGAAACATGGATATAAAAGTTCACTGACACCAACCCTTGAAATTCATAGATAATAAATCTATACATATATCTTGAAATTACATTTAAAATAGGCATTGTATGTTTAAGATAAATATATTTGTAATACGTAGTGTGCATTATGAAATAGTACAAACAGTCTGATGCAATCTTTGTTGATTCTTAGAGAATAATGAAACATGGCTCACGTTTTTAAAATCATTGCAATATATTGTTATAACTCTTTATTAACAAATTACATTAAGAAACTGATGCATAAAGGCGAACTCATCCCATAAAGGGATCTCTTGCAGTTAAACGACAGGTCAGGAGATACAAGAGTAGAACATATCGCGGAAAGTTGGAACGTAATAATAATCAAAACCTAAATATAAAGACACATAAGATCATAAACGTAAATTCTTGCTAATAAATCTCAAAAAGTTATAAGTTCTCGGAAATTTCTGGAAATTTTCACAAGAAATATAGGAAATTTCAATTTAAGAAAACGGAAAGTTTCAATCCCCGTTCAAAATTGTGGGAAGTTTTCTTTGGCACGTCAGTAAATGATTCTCATTAGGTACTTTTGTAATTGTTTAAGATGGTGACTTGTGGATAAGTACAATACCATTAATAGTATAGGTGTGGTATAGGTCTACAAGTTTATTTATGTATGTATGTATGTAAATTCTTTATTGTGTACAAAAGAAAAGAAACAAAACAATTGACAAACTTTGAGATACTTGTACCAAGGCGGTATTATCCCTTTAAGGGATCTCTACCATATACCAGTCAACCATTGAGTAGATGAGAGGAGTAACCAGTTAGGGTCCGACAAAGAGTGAGTTTAAGAGTCAAAAATAGTTGAAGCTACTATACAGTCTTTTAAATAATATAATACATAAACTACAATATAAATAAATCAATAAACTACTAACTAACCATAATACCTACTTATATATTATACATGCGAATATAAAACAAAGGAAATGAATGTTCTCAAATGTTTATTAGAAGGTGTAAGCCACATCCTTCTCAAGCCCTCCCAGCAGAGGCGTCTTTACCTATAGTGCAGGGTGTTAGGGGCTTTTTATGTACTCAATGAACTATTTAAGACATCACCTAACTTTTGTCTACTAGTAGGCCTTATATAGTTTTGTAGTCACTCAAGTTATGTTACAAGCAGCAAACTTTTTTGTTACTGTTAGCAAATCTTTTTTTTTTCCAGTGTAGACGAAGCTCGGTCGCGCACGCTTACTTTTATGAAAGACTAACTTCTGCCCGCGACTGCGTCTGCTAAAAATTAGTTCATTGCAGGAATCAGTTCAGGGTTTAAGCGCAAAGAGGTTACAGACAGACAGACTAGTTCGCGTGGCAGAGATACAGTCGGTAAATTGAGAACTTTTGTAGAGTATTAAAGTCAGGATGAACTGATGAACTTTCTACTTTTTTTTACTTTTATCTGCCACTTACCTGATCTATAAATACGATCGATAATCATACCATTGACGTCCATCGATATATTGCTGACGCCGAGCCCGTTTGTTTGCCCGCTGTCATGCCGCGAAGGGCGAGCGAGCGTACACGAGAAGAGACCCGTACAAGTTTAAACCGGCCAAGAGCGTGTCGGACACGCCCAAAATAGGGTTCCGTAGCCATTACGAAAAAAATAAGTAATATTTTTCTAAGGATTTCGTATTTTATACGGAATCTTCCAAGTTTAGGTATATTTTATACCTTAGGCTGCTATTTACTCATAAACTACTAATAATTTTAAAGCAAACTTAGCCGTCATAGTTTTCCTTGAAAGTTTGATAAACTTACTACCATCCTGATTTTTTCAAATTTTTCTACTCACCGGTTTAGATTTAAGAGGGGGGGGACGCTCGATTTTTATGAAAATTTGCACTTTAAAGTTGAATATTTCGCAAACAAATCACTGAATCGAAAAATCGTCTTAGCAAGCAACCCCTAATGGTTTAAAAGACCTATCCAACGATACCCCACACTATAGGGTTGGATGAGAAAAAAAATCACCCCCACTTTACGTCCATGGGAGGTACCCTAAAAAAAATTATTTTTGAATTTTTTATTGTACCATTTTGTCGGCATAGTTTACTTATATATCCGTACAAAAATACAGCTTTCTAGCATTGATAGTCTCTAAACAAAGCCGCGGACGGACAGACAGACAGACATGGCGAAACTATAAGGGTTCCGTTTTTGCCATTTTGGCTCCGGAACCCTAATAAAATGACAATTTCTGATGGCAATTTTTGAAGGAGCGCCACTAGACCGGTAATAGGATCGTGTCAGGAACGGAATGTCAAGCGCATATGACAAGCGACGGCGACGGTTGGTTAGGAGACGTGCTGGTGCGCATAGTCTCATTCTTTTCAATACAAAGAATATGTTTGTGCCTTACACGTTGCTGTTACGGTCATGGTAGGATACGGTGTCATGAGTAGACCGAGTGTTGCCAGGCGTCCTGATTTGCGCGGGACGTCCCGATTTTCAGGCGATTTGGGCCATGTCCTGATGGATGTCTATACGCTTATTAATTCCAGCAAGTTTTACATTACTGTACAGTCGAGGGCGATATCTTTACAGTTTACTACCTTTGTCGCATTCACTTTGGTTGGTCTGGGACTGTCTAGAACACAATTTGACTACATTTGATTTTTGCCTAGAGCTTAAAGTGATCACTGCGTAAAGGGTCGTGTAACGTGTTAGTGTGGTGTGGTGGTGGTGATAGATGGGTTTGTGTGATTTGTGTGTGTTCTTACAGTGTGGAGGTGGAGGAACTGCATGAACACGCATATTTTGCATAAGCTTAGCAATCGTAAGTTCGCGGGTGAGCAAGGAAATTATTTTAGTTCATTCTATCTATCTATCCCATGAGCGCTAAATCATAGCGCCTTGTCCTCACTTTATTTTAAAAAAATAACATGCTGAAATACACCAGAAACTGCGTAAAATGCGTCAGTGTTTATCCCGGTATTCTTCCGCGAAAACATGTTTCCGTGAAACTTATTTTTAGTGTAAATTTCAAGATGAAACTTTTCCGCCAAAACGGACCCTGAAACCACTCATAATCTACAAATAGAACTGTTTAATCTAATAATTCAGTTACCGTTAACTAACCATAATAACAATATAATATTTAACCTAACACTTTGCAGTAGCGAGTGTTAACCGCGTCATAACTGGTATAAAATAAGGGAACAACTTCTTTGTCCGTCATTGTAAGTTGGTTTGAACTTGGTTAGTTCAGCTTCGAGGAAGAAATAATAAAAATGACGCGGAATTTGGCTTTCGTGGTAGCTGTGGCTTTGTTAAGTTTAGTTGTGTGCAAACCTCTGGATGATACAAAAGCTACGGGTAAGTGTGGTCAAGTGTCCAACAGTGAAACACATAAAATTCAAAATCTCATAAATCTTTTGTTTTGGCAGATAGAAGTCTGAATTTTTTACAGTACTTAGGTAATTTTATTGGGTTTCTGGTGACATATACAGTATTCTTTAGGAATGTGTAGTAAGTCATCAAAAAATAAAAAATAAAAAATGGGAAATGTTTCACTATGTCCATAGTGGTGTACAGAATGAAACATTACATTTTAACAATGAAACGTGAAAACTAATATAATCTGTTTCATAATTTTAAGACGTATTGTAAATGCACGAATATAGACAACAGTTTTAATTACTTTAACTTTAACTAACCTAACCCTACCAATTCTTGCAAGGCCGGCAACGCACCTGCAGTCCTAATGGTGCTGCGGATGTCTATGGGCGACGGTAATCACTTAACATCAGGTGTACCGTCTGCTATTACATATAATGCTCCTTCTACCAACTTGATAGAGTGCGTTTTAGTAATTTGTTGCACACTTATCTCAATTTTAGGGGGAGGTGTGGGTTGGTTCCTTTTTGCATAACTATGTCCTATATACCCACTAAATTTCATCCAAATCAATCCAGCCATTTTAGCGTGAAGCACTAACAAACATACACACACATACTCAATCGCCAATCAACGAACACCTTGTATATATAATAATAATTAATTAAATTACTTATTATTGTTGCAGATGAAAGGGTCCATCACCTGTGGAAGAGGTTTATTAACACTGCTCTGGCATCAGGCCAGTTCTATGAGAGTGGTTTATCAAAACTCAGAACGAAGAGAGAGTGAGTATGGTGGCGATTGAATCAAATTTGTGAACGGTCTAGTTATCATTTTAATAATGTTTTATCTGGTTTATTGTAATTACATTTGAAATTTACCACGAGCTTTGCGGTAAAGGAAAACATCGTGAGGAAACCTGAACAAACCTGCGAAGCAATTCAATGGTGTGTGTGAAGTTCCCAATCCGCATTGAGCCCGCGTGGGAACTATGGCCCAAGCCCTCTTGTTCTGAGAGGAGGCCTGTGCCCAGCAGTGGGACGTATATAGGCTGGGATGATGATTGTAATTAAAACTTGTGCACGAACATTCTGCGGCGAAAGTGATGTACAAACTGTACCGGTATTACATTTCAACCTAAAAAAACCGGCCAAGAGCGTGTCGGACACGCCTGAAATAGGGTTCCGTAGCCATTACGAAAAAATTAAGTAATATTTTTCTAAGGATTTCGTATTTTATACGGAATCTTCCAAGTTTAGGTATATTTTATACCTTAGTCTGCTATTTAAGAGTAAAACTACTAATAATTCTCAAGCAAACTTAGCCGTTATAGTTTTCCTTGAAAGTTTGATAAGTACTTACTACTATCTTGAATTTTTTCATAATTTTTTTTTACCCACCGGTTTAGATTTTAGAGGGGGGGACGCTCGATTTTAATGAAAATTTGCACTTTAAAGTTGAATATTTCGCAAAAAAATCAATGAATCGAAAAATCGTCTTAGCAAACCCCTAATGGTTTTAAAAGACCTATCCAACGATACCCCACACTATAGGGTTGGATGAGAAAAAAAAATCACCCCCACTTTACGTCTATGGGAGGAACCTAAGAATATTTTTTTTGAATTTTTTATTGTAACATAAACTATAAGGGTTCCGTTTTTGCCATTTTGGCTCCGGAACCCTAAAAAGACGGGAGTAGCATACTCGTTTCTTAAACCATTAATTTGGCTGACCGTAGCTAATCTAATTTCATTTCAGGGCAGGTGATGAGTGCGAAAAACTACAGCTGTGCAAGTTGCACGCCCGGTCGTCTTCAGGCAACTTCCTGGCCGCCTACGAACTATACTTTGTCAAGTGAGTTGTTTGAAAGCTCTTGAAAAACATCCTTACTAATTATATACATGCGACATCTTTGTCTGTTAACTCCTCACTCTCAAACCGCGGAACCGATTTAAGTGAATGATTATACACACAGCTACAATGAATTAAATGAATGGGTAAATGTCAAAATCCTGTTGTCATTATAGAACATGTTCTTGTGTGCGTGAATTCAACTCTGACCCTTCGGACACTGATACAATTTCCATATTAAATTTGTACAAATGCATTGCCAGTGCAATAGACGGCGCGCTGATTCATTCCTGATTCGTCATATTCCTAATTCGACACTTTCCTAACTGGTCATATTCCTGATTCGTCATATTCTTAACTTGGCATTGTACAGTCAAATGAAATTACGAACACGTGCTTACAGTCGGTTAGGTTAAGATCATTTTTTATGACCACCCAGAACCGATGTAATAAGTGCTCCGAATCGGTTCTGGTTCTGGGTGGTCATAAAAAAAAACCTTAACCTAACCGACTAAGATTTTGTCGAATAAAAACTTTGATCTGTTTCTGGCACTGTAATATGGTTCTTATCATTTACCACAGAGGATTTAAATATCATAATTAATTTTGCGCGGGCAAACCGCAAATGTACATGGTATGAAGAATCAGGAATATGACCAGTTAGGAAAGTGTCGAATTAGGAATATGACGAATCAGGAACAAATCGGCGCGCTCAAACCGCGTGGTTAGCCGTTTAGTGCATACGTAGCTCCACAGTGGACAGCCTACGTCTGATATAATAACCATGATGTATGTGGGCCAATCAACTATTTTACCGACACTTTGGGCGTCTCCTGCGTTACCAAAATTGTCTCTGGCGTTACCAAAAAGTCGTACTTCCAACAAGATATTACACGGTTTAATAGGTTGAACTTACGTAGGATGGCATGTATTCATGTACACTATATATTAAATTACAGAAAAATATGTTTACTTACAAAAATCTGCAATTTTTTGATAAATGTCGCGGACAGATTAGTGTCGGTAAAAAGTTGATTGACCCATATATTTGTTTCCAGTAAGGAGAACGCAAAGCTCTGGGACCACCATTCCCACGCGGACTGTGAGCGCCGCTTCGCCGGCTGCTACGGCGGCGCCGAGCCAACGCCCAAGAAAAAAACCTTCAGAAACGATTATGATGACTACAACTACTAAGCCAGCTGCACTCTGAAAATCTACTTGATACGACATGATACAACGTGGCCGTTAGTACTTAACCTTTTCGACGCCAACGACTCATATATACGTCCATTACTTCAATGCAAAAGCAACCTTCGTTGAATTGTGTTAGGGTTCAATTTCAGACATTGCGATGTAGAAGCCTGGCGTATGGGTGACGTCTTTTGTATTTGACGTGGCGGCGAAAAGGTTAAATATGACCATGAACCATGACTAAAAAAAGCGATTTTTTTTTACAAAAATAACGCAGCGTTTGTCGCATAAAACAACCTAGCGCTTGAGCTATACGCACATAATGCGATATCGCGTCGTGCTACTTAATAAAATAGTCGCTTATAATATGAATAGATTGTAGGTATTTATTAATTAGTGAGTATTAAAAAATCTATTTTCACAACTGTCCAATTTATTTCACATCTAAATTAAATAACATACCACCATAACATAAATGCATCTTCATAATTTAAAACAATACTTAAAACTGAAACCGGTAACCGTCGCATTCAGAATCGCCAATTAACCAATCAACTAATTAATGCACCCTAAACATGTACCAATTTTTAATTAAATTACAATTAATTCACGTCCCTCAGTGCGACCGTAATGTTTAATTTATTACATTCACTTAATAAAAATATAAAAAAACTTAAAATTAGAACTGAAACACGATTTATAAATTTACTTTCACTTGTGGCTAAAACCATTATAATTTATTCTAAATGAAGAGGTAAACAAAAACATGCAAACCAATGCATTCCGGTTTTTAATTCCACTATGAAAGAATAATAGATCTGGTAAAATTCGGATATAAATAAGATACAATGAAATCAATCTCATAACTTTTAGGTCTTTCCCATGCAAAGTTTCAAGTTCGTTAATACCTAACCAAAACATGTTTTTTAATGATTAATTTCACAAATGTTTAATTTGGTCAAACACACTTTAAATGCCGAACTGGAAATGTTTCAGGACTTTTATAACCTAACCTACAAGGGTTCTACACAATGGTTTTAAATTAAATCCTAAATTGTTCCCAATTTCAGAATAAAATGCATTTGGCCAAATGAGACATTTGTGAAACGAATAATTTGTAAAAAAAAAAGGCAAAATGAAAGGATGCCAAAGTTTCACTGACACATTACAAACCTTTATTTACACGATGCAAGAAATACGCGAGTTTTGTTACACTGATGGTTCGCGCATCAACATATTTATAACCGATCAATCAACGACGGCATTGTAGTAAACTTAGCATTATATTTCTTGCTCCTTGAAATAAAGTCTTACTTATGATGCAAGTGTGGAAACGTGCCCGAGTATAATTCAATACACGAGCAAAGCGAGTGTTACAAAGTTTTTCGACGCATTTCATAAATAAATAAGTATCAATTAAAATAAACCCTTAAAATTTTGTTTAAATTGTAAATATCAATGCCTAATTGTTTGGTATAAAAATTCGGTTTTATGCATTCAATAAATTCATAAGAACAGTAAATTTTAAAATTAAAGTTTAAAACTGATTTAGGTCTGCTATAAGCTAGCAAGAGCTATTCCGAAGTGAGACAAAAACGACACGAGTCGACCACGTCGTTTCACACTAGACTCGTCAGTCATCACTCGTTGGTGATCACTCATCCATCAGTCACTCGACAGCATCGAGCACATAGCCAATAGAGTAGAAAAATTGCTTTTAAATTCCGTCAAGCCACTGCGGTATTCATTGCATTGATTAGCCGACCCGAGTTCAAGTAATGACACAAGAGTTAGGCAACTCAGGCACTAATAATGTTATAAGTAAAAAATACGTAATAATTATCATCTGAAAACAACTGAAAAACATACCCAGAACGCGGCAGCAGAACACACACATACACATTTGTGTCCTATTTGCTCTCGTTGTGAAAAGCATACGGTTCCCACTGTCTTCAACGTTACATGAGGCTAGAGACTGCAATTTAGTTTTTTACCTCTTCTATTATATTGTTGGCCTGTGTATTAGCCACTCTATCGATTACTTGGTCGACGCTCACTAGTGACGACTCGTCAGTGACCACTCATCAGTGCTCACTCGTCAGCGATCACTGCTTCTTCTTCTTCCCGACAGCGTTGACGCTGCTAACCAGCTGGTCGATGTTAGCCAGGTCGGGCACGTCGGGGCGCGCGCGGGCGCCGGGCCTGGCGGGGCGCGGCGCGGCGCGGGGGGGGGCGAGGCGCGACACTATCGCGTCGCGGCGCCAGTACACCACCACCAGCGCCAGGAAGAGGGGGACCACTAACAGGGATGTTTGCCGGAGTTCTTGCTCTGATGACTTTACCTGGGGGCAATACATTTTTTTTTCACACCTCTCCTTCAGAAAAGTAACTTTTCCTCCCTGACGAGAGGGAGCAAAGTGCAACTTTTCTGTTTAAGGCTTTTCTAAGTGTTTTATTGCAAATGCCATTTTTTGAACTTGATAATTGTATAGTATAGCCACACCATTTTCTATGCTGGTTGTTCTTTAATATTTTTTTTTTTTTTTCAAGTTTCTTAATGCTCGGTGTGAAAAGTTGTATGAGCCACTCGGGAGCAAAATTATTTTCATCTTGGGCGTTAATACTTGAATCCCTCATTACGCTCAGGATTCTACTTTAGAATCCCTCGCTATGCTCAGGATTCTATTGTAGAATCCTTCGCTACATTCTGGATTCAATGTACGCCCTCGCCGTAAATACACCATTTTGCTCCCTTGTGACACAAATAACTATTTTAAAGTTGTGGTGCCCTAGCGCTTCGACCTATGGTTTCTCAAGTAGAGAATCTTTTGAAATTGAAGGAGTTTTTCAAACACACAAAGTTTTTTTTAAATAAACGGCTACTTACTTTTTTTGGTAGGATTAGTAGCAACAATTTTTTGTACGCAATCTGTCAAATTTCATAAGACCGTCAGGTTGAGCAACCTAGATTTTTTTACACTATGCAGACTATTTTCATTGCAAAAATACTTGTGTTACCTCTTTGGTGGTCCAATTAAAAAAAAATCTAAAACAATGCAATAAAGAATTTTCATACACTTTTCCTGCTCTAGAGCAGGGTTACTCAAAGTGGGGTACGGGAACCCCTAGGGGTTCGCTATTCGACGGTAGGAGGTTCGCGACAAGGTTTACGTGACTCCAAAAACCACCAGGCTGCAAGACTAGCAAGATGATTAAGATTAGTTTTTGGAGTCTTTTAGTATTTGTTATTTTTAGTTTCTCCTACAGTCAATTTTATTACTTTCTTTGGGGGGGCGGGGGGGTTTCGCTGTCGTCTAGAAACTTTAACAGGGGTACGTGGAGCCATATGTTTGAGAAACCCTGCTCTAGAGCAGAAAAGTCCAGCTTTGTGCTGGGTATTTAGTGCCGTTATGATGAAATTAAAGCATAGTTGGAAGAAAATATATTTTTTTATAAGTGGACAACTTTTTTTGGAAATAGTCTGGTGGACGATCCTAGTCTATTCAACTCACCTTAGGCAAAAACTCCAAGTTGAAAGCTTTGAAACGCCCATCCGAATTGAAATACACCGCGATCTCGCCGTAGCTATGCGTAGCCTTAGACAGGGTCGATTCCAACTGTACCACATAAGTCTTATTATCCGCTGGTAATCTTGGCAGCACGTACATGAGTCCAGGGTTCAGCGTCTGACTGTACCCGGCGCTGTCCAGCTTGGTGGCGAATATAGGCGTGTCAGGGGATGTTTCTAGCGCTAGAGTGAGACGTAGAGTCTTGTAATGGTCGATGTTTGGAGTGTGGACTAACACATTCGCGTCGGTGATCTGGTGCGGCTGGATCGCTATTAGCTGGACGTTTGTTATGTCCTTGTTGTTCTTTACCTGTAGTTAAGAGATTTGGAGTTAGATACTTAAGGGAACAGTAGGCTTTAATGGCAGCCTTTAATAAGCCGTGGTGGCCTAGTGGTTCGACCTATCGCCTCTCAAGCAGAGGGTAGTGGGTTCAAACCCCGGCTCGCACCTCTGAGTTTTTCGAAATTCATGTGCGGAGTTACATTTGAAATTTACCACGAGCTTTACGGTGAAGGAAAACATCGTTAGGAAACCTGCACAAACCTGCGAAGCGATTCAATGGTGCGTGCGAATTTCCCAATCCGCACTGGGCCCGCGTGGGAACTATGGCCCAAGCCCTCTTGTTCTGAGAGGAGGCCTGTGCCCAGCAGTGGGACGTATATAGGCTGGGAGGATGAAGTGTACCGAATTTATTGAAAAGTCGCTGCTCTTCCGCTTTGTAGGATTAGTTGAAACTACTGTACATGTGTTTTTGGGTGTACTGCCGTTTCGGCAAAATATTTTTCGCCTAATTTCACTTCCCAAAAAACTTATCGCAGTAGTTTCATTTCCCAAACGAATCTTTAGCATATTAACATTTCGCATTTTATTCATTTGGTCAAATTATCATTTGGCATAATTTTACTTTGTCAAGTTTTATTACGACAAACGTTTATTAAGCAAACGTTTCCTTTTGGCTAATATTATATTCCAAAAAAAATGTTGGTTCAAAATGACACTGCACACCACAGAAACCAACTGCTACCAGAAAAGTAGGTTAGGTAAGCCGTGGTGGCCTAGTGGTTTGGCCTATCGCCTCTGAAGCAGAAGATCGTGGGTTCAAACCCCGGCTCGCACCTCTGATTTTTTCGAAATTCATGTGCGGAACATTTGAAATTTACCACGAGCTTTACGGTGAAGGAAAACATCGTGAGGAAACCTGCACAAACCTGCGAAGCAATTCAATGGTGTGTGTGAAGTTCCCAATCCGCACTGGGCCCGCGTGGGAACTACGGCCCAAGCCCTCTCATTCTGAGAGGAGGCCTGTGCCCAGTAGTGGGACGTACATATATTGGCTGGGATGATGATGATGAGGTTAGTTAGAACTGCGTCCCTCACAGAAACGAACTACCAGTAAAGTAAGTTATTATGCCATGCAATATTTTGGGAAGAGTGCTTTATGCCAAACGATACATTTGACTAAAATTAAATAATACTTGGTAATAATATGAAATATGACTAAGTAATTATTTTTGAAACAATAATTTGCCAAAAAAAATACTAACTGTAAAATTGCGATAAGTTGTTTTATCAAATGATTTTTTGCCAAATGATAATTTGACTAAAATATTTTGGGATGTGATACTTTGGGAAAAGTTTTTGGCCCATACATTAATAATCCGTTACGTACGTTAGAATCCTATTTTGACAGGTTAAGTTAAGATTTGCATCAAGGCGCGAAGTCTAACGACGCAGAACAGCATTTGATCAGGATTTAATAACATTTGACTCACTTCAATAGTGGGCGGGGCTTTGGCTAGCTTCAGTCCTGCCAGTTCAGACGTTGACGACTCCTTGAGTTGTAAGGTGTACACACAGCCTGGCAGAAGACCGCGGATCCTGGAATAAATTGTTAAAAAAATATTTTTCACTTCTCACGCTCGTAAAGGTCGTGTTTATGCTGTATCTAGGTGACATAAAATTACTTTTTCAAAATCAAGGTAATCAGGTGTCAAAAGCCACAAACAAAAAAGTTTCTATATATTTTTTAAATATTTTTTAATTTATATAAAACTAAAAATCAATCAAATCAACCATAATAAATCAGTAAAATTAAAATAATGGAATTATTATAATAATGCATAAAAAATAAAAGGTACATAGAAAGTGAATCATTGTTTCCACTGTTGCTATTTCATTTCCTCGCCGTCGAAGTGAAAAGCAGAGTAAAACTCGAGCATTAAACCCATTTTCCCCTCGACGTGTCTATCCACCCTCGTCGTACCGGCTCGTTTTATGCTCTTTTTGTACAATCTACTATTTCAGATCAAAATGAGTAGTGATCAGATGAATGAGTATCATTTTGAAGACCGGTTTTGTGAGTATCACGATCACGTAATATAAAATTTCAACCACAAACCGTTTCATAAGGAGAATTGTTGCTGAACATGTCCGAGATGTTGAGGAATTAAGAACAAAACAGGGACAGTGTTCAATAATTCAAGCTCGCATCATAACACAAACATCTATTACTAAAATTAGGTAGTTAAAGTCTATACAAATTGCTTTGTTAATGACAGATTCATATGAGTATGACAGATGACAGAGCCTAGATTATTTCATCTTTTGGCCACTATGAGTGCTGCGATAGATTTCATTACCCCCACCTAGTACTTCGCACCCTCCCAATACTTTAACAGGCTAAAAAAAAGATCAAATGATACTAAACCAGTAGGCTGAGATGATGACATGGGTGTCAAAGATGGGGGCGATCTGATGATACAGTCGGTCAGTGTTCGGTGTTTACCTGAAAGCGCCGTTGGCCTCAGTGGTAGCCTCTTCGCTGGCGCAGTTCCCGCTGGAGCGTGGCGTGGCTCGGAGCGTGGCGGGCGCGACGCCCTGCCCCCCCAGGGACACCACTCTGCCCACGCACGACCACGCCACGCGGACGCCTCTGCAACAATACACTGATATTATAATAGTATTTTATGCAACTGTATCGTAATAGGGGTCCTTAAAACACGAGTGTGGGTGACATGAGTGTACAGTTGTATACAATATTTTATCTTTATCCATTTATTAAATCCTCTATCATGTGTTCAGGAACCTGCCTACCTGACCTGCATTAACTCTAACTAGGTAGGTATGTCTGCCCCACGAGCTGCGCGCGCGACGACCTGCTGCTGCACGTGGTCGCGCCCCCCCCCCCGTGCTGTAATGATGTATGAAATCTCATTACGATACAGCCGTGTTCATAATAGAATCCAATGTCGTAATGGTGGTCATTACCAATGGTTTTTGAACGCATAATTGAGGATTTTACTATATGGGTGTTTACCTCCGGCTTCGCACGCGAAATCCATAGATCTAGCATGTTGAGTCCGTTTGTGGTATTTAATCAAAAACTTATATGCGCTATTTAATATGTTACCTGAGCGTCAGCATGTTACCTGAGCGTCAGCTTATGTTCCCGGCCCTCCTGCACAGTGAGTATGTCGTGCGGCGGCGCGAACTTATACTCCTTCATGAGCGGCTTGGCGTAGTACTGCGCCGGGGCAAGGGACCCGAACCGGAGCACCCCGGACGCGCCCGACACCAGGTTGCGACGGTACGAGCCGCCGCTCACTGACACTAGCGCGCCCTGGAATAATTATGGGATTCATGGGACAATTGACAACGAACCTAGTCTCAAACTGAGCAAACATTAAGATTGGTTTTTTGGAATCTTTTTGTATTTTTTATTTCAATTCCAAATTTTTACTTTTACGGTCATCCCGTAAAACCTAAATTGAAAAAGGCTAAATTGAAAGGGGGTTTTAGGTTTTACGGGATGACCGTAAAAGTAAAAATTTGGAATTGAAATAAAAAATACAAAAAGATTCCAAAAAACCAATCTTAATTTGATTGCTTAGTAACGACATCTCTTGTCCGGGTGAGCGGTTAGTTCCAATGGAGTGCCGAAAAAAGTTTCTCGATGAGGGCTACGGTATAGATGTCGCTAGCGTCACTGCTTAAGTGGCTAACATAAGAAACAAACAAGCTGAGATATGAGGTGCATAGGGGAAATTCGTGTCTGTACCGTTGACCATCAGTGGTGTAGCGGTATAGCACGCGGTACGGAATACCGAGGACCTGGGTTCCATTCCCAGTGATGGTCTTATTTTTCTGGTTTTTCTGTGCATCTATATTTCAGTTTGTATTTTCATTGCAAACATTGTCGAAGAAATAAGATTATTTCTCAAAAAGTTGTCAATTTTCAGATGTCAACTAATAAAAAATATATTTCCTGGCGCTATTCCATTACAAATATAAGTATTTTTATGTTTTAATATATACAAAAACTTGTGGTAAAGGTGATAAAAAAATCAGATAATCTTTGTTGTTGGATCCAATAGAAATTTTCGATGTAGTTACGAAATTACGATTTTTTCCTCACTTTACGATTTCGTGACGTTTTGCTGACGTCGAGAAATTTTGGATGTCGGCAGTTTATGTTCATGATCTCATCCTTAGTGTTAATAATTTATTGACAAACCGATTTCTCGTCAATTTCATGACGGGACAACTTTTTGAGAAATACTCGTACTCAAGACACCAATGAGGAGGATCAACAAACCGGGCAAGTGGGACCATGCTCGCCGCTATTAAAAAAAGTACGAAGTGGAAAAGTTTACCAGCATAAGGCACTTGTCGCACCGCCGACGATGAGCGAGAAGCGAGCAGAGCGAGTAACTAGAAACGAGTGGGCGAGCAGTGAAAAGCGAGTGTTCGAGCACGACGGGCGATTACTCGCTCCACTCGCTCGAGCCGGGCGGCCGCCAAGCTAACAGCGCTAAGCGAGTATCGCTGAGCTAGTTTTATAGCTCAGCGAGTTTTATAGCCCTTGTCGCTGCGACAAAAGATGTAAGAGCGAGTTCTCGCCGGCAGTGTGAACCGCCAGCGATCAACTATTAATATATATCTCTTTTACTCACACAGGATCTTATATCTTTTGTTCGTTTCTTGAGCGAGAAAATAGTCGATAGCCAATCGTTTCCTCGCCGGCGGTGAGACAACTGCCTATAAGCGTAATTACATTCTATGCAGACGGAGTCGCGGACAACAGGATGGCAGAAGAAAAAAGGAAATTTTACTTTATTAAGCATGGAAATCATGCGATGAAAACCGTTCGTTGGATGACGTTCAGCTGTAGCCGAGTCCGTTCGCATTCTTTCCGATCCGATGCGAGTTGTTTGGTGGAAATCATGCTTTAGATTACATATCATACGTCCGTGATGGCCTTAAACTTATTATGTACATTCTGTCGCACATTTGGCCCGCATGAGGTTAAAGAGTAAGGTCACTACACTAGTGTCTCAAAGAAATTTACTTCATTCATTTGACAACCGGATGGCCAAGTGGTTAGAGAACCTGACTACGAAGCTTGAGGTCCTGGGTTCGATTCCCGGCCGGGGCAGATATTTGTATGAATAATACGAATGTTTGTTCTCGGGTCTTGGATGTTTAATATGTATTTATCTATATAAGTATGTTTATCCGTTGCGTAGTCAAAGTGTCCTATGATACTTTTTTTTTATTACCCGACTGCCCAAAGGAGGGTTGTTTTTCGAGCGTATGTATGTATATAGGTATGTATGTCGCTGCAGTCTAAACGGCTAGACGGATTTTATCATATGAGGCATCATTGGATTCGTTATAACTGTCGGAGTGACATAGTTGAACTTTAAATTAGCTACTTAACAGAATTCTAGACCACTAGACTTATTTTCTTCCTTTTAGTTTAAAGGCGGTCGTGTTTTTGATTTTTTTAATTTATTGTTTTTTTGACTTGTTGCATGTTCCCTCAAAAAGTAAATCCATTTTTCAAAGCGTGTTTTTTTTTAATTTTATTACTTTACTAACCTGTAACGGCTTCCCGTCAGCATCATCGACCAGCTCCACAATGATCTCAGCCAGTTTATGCGCCACGATAACCCCGTGGTCGTCGGGCCCAGCGAACACATAGGACTCCTTCTCGCACGTAATCGAGTACTGCTTGGTAGCGTCCAGTGGGCCGAAGCTGTAGGTGCCGTCTTCTGTCGTCGTTTGAGTTAGCTTCAGGTCATCTAGAACAGTTATATGAATAATTATTGTTTTTATTTTTTAATGAGTAATTTTTTTATTTTATTTCAGGGACCTCGAAAACGACTAACAGCCTTATTCATAAAAATCCTTAATTGAGGTTTGATCGGTCTGTTACTTAGCAGACTGATTAAGGTTGTTTCACGGTTGTCAAGAAGTATGATTCATAAACGCTTGCTAGCAGTCTGCTAGTTGTTGAGCTGCTGATAGACGGATTAGACGCGTTATGTTGGCAATCTTGAGAAATCAAAGACAAAAAAATGGCCTCATCGATACTTAAAAAAAAAGAGATGTTTGTTTTCCCGCCATTTCCGATCCGCATGTTTATGTTTAAGTGCAAAAAGCCGTAATTATGTTAATCATCCTAATTTTATTTTTCTCATATTTATTGTTAGTACAGTAGTAAAGTAGCAGTAATTTTAGAGGATTTATAAATACAAAATCCTGAAAATAAATTTTCCTGTTTTTTTTAATCTTTGCGTAACTTCACCCTTCACTAAAAATATCTTCGGTGTGGTTTTTTGCTCTTGTCAAAGTCAGCTGTTCAAATTTGTGGCGGCCATTTTGTGACTTAGCAGGGAGATAAAGGAGGGTCTACGGTCCTCTAACTTTAGCAGAGCCTTGATCAACTGATTAGCGCTAACAGACGTTTATGAATCACGTTTTTTAGCATCGGGCCTTCAAGGAGCCTTCAAGGAGGCTCTAACTTTTTATGAATAAGGCTGTAAGGATTTAGATAAAAAAATATAGATTGGGGCACGGGGTATCGGGGGCATGGAGGACTGGGTATACTGAGGGGATGGGAGCTATTGAGGTCATGGGGGACTAGGGAGACTGGGGGGATTGGGAGCACTGGGGGCAGTAGGAGCACTGAAGTGAAGGCACAAGGGCATTCAGGGGAGGGGGGGGGGCAATAGGGAACTAAGGGCACTAGAGGCACGGGGAGTAAAAGCACTGAGGGGCACTGGGGATATTGGGGACACTAGGGGCACTGAGGGGACTAGGGGTACCGCGACAATGATGGCACTGGCAGCACCGGGGGGAGTTGGGGACAATGGGGCGTTGGTTCACAGGGGGAACTAGGGGCAAAGGGAGCATTGGAGGAACTGGGAGCATAAGGGGACCGAGAGCATTAGAGGCATTAGAGGTTCTAGGAGCACTGGTGGACTGGGGGCACTGGGGGACTGAAGGCACTAAAGGCATACGGTATTTGACAACTCCTGATTTTGCCATATCTTAATATTATTATGAAAATATAGATAAACAGATAGTATTTAGCGAAGACAAAATTTAAATCGAATGAAAATTGGATTTATAGTGATTTTTGAAAAATCTATATACATGTCTCTTTCTCAAACGCTTTTCTCTATGCAGCAAGTATGGCGGTACTGGCGTGTGACGTCACATGCCAGTATGTCTTTCTCTGTCTAATCTTGAATTTCAAACCTTTATAACTTTGTTATTTGTAAAGGTAGCTTAAAAATTGTTTTTCTATTCGATAACAGGCATTGTGTATAAAACATATACAAATTAGTCAAATACCGTATTGGGGCACTGGGAGGACTGGGAGTATTGGGGGCAGTGAGGGCGCTAGCGGTATTGGGGGCACTAGGGGCACTATGTGTACTCACCGGCCGTGAGCGTGACGGCGACGCCGGCGACGGGCGGCGCGACGCGTCCGGCGAGCGCGAGCCCCCTCACGGCGCGCAGGGTCAGCGCGTGCGGCTGGCAGTCCGCGGCCCCCACCAGCTGCTGCGGCTCCGAGGGGCTGAACAGCAGCGTCGCCGACTCCGCTGACACCACGGCTACTTCGCCCTGGACACAACATCGGATTCAAAAAAATAATTATCAAAATCGGACTACTCTGCAAAAAGTTATGCGTGGTCATAAATTACAACCAGTAAGTGAACAATCAATCATCCCCTTTTTCCTACCCTTAGGGTTGGATTTTTTTTTTCGAAATATATATGGGACCAACTTCGAGATATACCCTTTCTAATAAAAAAAGAATTATTAAAATCGGACGACTCTGTAAAAAGTTATGTGTGATACATAAAAAAAAATTATACGCGTCGACTTGAGAACCTCTTCCGTTTTTTTCGTCGGTTAAAAACAAGTGGAACGCTACACACCAGTTGGACTGATAGCTTGATGAAAGTCCACTTTCATATACAGCGTGTATCAAACTCACAACTTTCATATACAGCATGTACAGATCCCAGCATTAATATGTGCCACAGCGGAGCGTGCAAAAATATCTGACACGTCGGCCCTAGATATTGGTTGGTGACACTCATTACTCATATACAGCATGTATCAAACTCAACACTTTTATATACAGTATATATCCAAACACACTACTCGTATACAGCGTGTATCCAAATACCACTTTTATACAGCGTGTAACCAAACTCACCACTCATATACAGCGTGTATCCAAACACCACTTTTATACAGCGTGTAACCAAACTCACCACTCATATACAGCGTGTATCCAAACACCACTTTTATACAGCGTGTAACCAAACTCACCACTCATATACAGCGTGTATCCAAACACCACTTTTATACAGCGTGTAACCAAACTCACCACTTTCATATACAGCGTGTATCCAAACACACCACTTTTATATACAGCGTGTATCAAACTCACCACTTTCATATACAGCGTGTATCCAAACACCACTTTTAAACAGCGTGTAACCAAACTCACCACTCATATACAACGTGTATCCAAACACCACTCATATACAGCGTGTATCAAACACACCACTTTCATATACAGCGTGTATCAAACTCACCACTTTCATATACAGCGTGTATCAAACTCACCACTTTCATATACAGCGTGTATCCAAACACACCACTTTTATACAGCGTGTAACCAAACTCACCACTCATATACAGCGTGTATCCAAACACCACTTTTATACAGCGTGTAACCAAACCCACCACTCATATACATCGCGTATCAAACTCACAACTTTCATATACGGCGTGTATCCAAACTCACCACTTTCATGTAGAGCGTGTGCTCAAAGTCGAACCCGCCGGCGGGGCGGGCGAGCGCGGGCAGCGGGCCGACCGGCGCCGTGCCGTGCCCGTCCATGTTGACCCGCAGCAGGAGGTCGTCCACCGGCGAGGGGGACGTCACGCGGATCACCACCGCATGAGCAGTCGCCACGAAGTTCACTGTCTGGGAATTCAAAAATATATATTATGGGACTGTTCTAGCACTACAATGTAAAGCAGTGATTCCCAAAGTGGTCCAGGTGGACCCCCAGGGGTCCACGGGAGACTTGCTGGGGGTCTACGTAGGCGTGAAAAAAATGGGGGTCCATAAGATGTTAATGGGGGTCCACGAAAATTTATCTGCTTTTGATAGTAAGAGCAAAAATGTAAGCATAGTTTTTATAAGGGCATTGTTTTTAAGTACCTAACTAAGCAGATAATATTTTAATAAGGCAAGCGACTGTTACTTGTCCAAACTTGCGTATTCGATATTACGTAAAATTTCGTGTACATGTACAGACTTGCAAAGCGCTATCCGCCCGACAATGCTTAATGCTTGTTCAGACACACCAACACAATTTTTATTTTTTGGTGACTTTAAGAATGTGGTAGAAATGTAGCAGCAGGGGGTCTACCGAAACCAGTAAAATTTTGAAAGTGGTCCACGAGAAAAATAAGTTTGGGAACTACTGATGTAAAGCAATCACCGCCGTCCATAAACATCCGCAACACGAGGGTTATCACAGGTGCGTTGCCGGCCCTTTGAGAGATTGATAGGCTCGTTTTTAAAAATCCCTAAACTGTACTTTGGAAATGCGGTCCCAGGAAGCTGGTTTCATACTTTGTTTCCGTAGGTTGGGACATATTTACCTGCACAAAATTTGATAATGACCCAACTACTAGCTCAGTAGCGTTACTCGGACCTCTCCTATAACTACCTGAGGTTTGGCGCCAGTGTCAGCGGTAGCGGTGGCGTGCGCGACTCTGTGACAGCCGCAGGGAATTGGCGTATATAGCCGATCCTCCCTCTGTTCCGAAATGACTGCTAGCTCAGTAGCCTTTACTCGGACCTCTCCTATAACTGTTTGACCTAGAAATCTTTCTTTTCTTTCTTTATAAATGATGATGATGTCCTCCATGTCGTGTCCGACAAAGGCGAACCTTTAGGCTTGTTTATTATGTGCCCGAATATAGCTGGCAAAAGCCAAACTTAGTCTTAAAGGTCCTATTACAGGGCGCGCAATGTAATTGACCACTATCATTATACGTGTAAGTGTAGGAAGGTCTCGGGCGGGTCTTTATAATAAAACGTTTGGCATCCAGGTGTTCCAAGCGATGCGTCTCAAAATTTGCAACAGCCTCATTTACAGAGCTGCGCCACTCCAGTCTCTGCTTCGCGAGATATTCCCAACACTCGCATGGGATGTTACATGCGGTAAGGTGGCGCTTTAGGACGTCCCTGTAACGAAAGAACTGGCCTCCCGGAGTCCGCTTCCCTTCTTTTAATTGAGAGTAAAAGACGGCCTTAGGGAGTCTACCGTCATCTTTCATACGCACAAGGTGTCCGCACCACCTTAGCTGTCCTTTAATCAACAAAGACTCAATGCCATTGAGATTGGTTCGCCTGAGGATTTCAGTGTTTGGGACTCGGTCCTGCCACTTAATGCGAAGTATAGATCTTAAGCACTTCATAAAAGTCAATCATCGTTGGTTTTGCAAATCGATACGTCAAGGAGGATTTTGTCGCGTCGGCTCGTGCCAAGAAATTGATTTCCGTTGGCGAGATTGGCTTCCAGGGTACCCCGCAGAGCGTGTTTGTCAACGATCATTTGACGCCAGAAAACAAGAAGCTGCTTACTTTAACCAAAACTATGCTTAAGGCTAAGGGCTTTACATATATATGGGTTAAATATTGTAAAATTCACGCACGTAAGGATGATACCTCTAAGGTCCACATTATAAACAATGAGCGTGATTTAAACAAATTAATTTAGGCTGTCAACCAAATAATTTCATAGAATTATATTCACTTAAGTTTAAAGTTTATTTGTTGCTTCGTATTATTAAAAGTTTGAGTGTCACTGATCGCGCCGCTCTGCCGGCCGGCCGCTATTGTTCGCTAATTACCCTTTGGAATGCAGTCGCTGCGTGTGTTATTGACTACTGGTTGATGTACGCTTATCTCTTTCCTCCTCATTCGCCTACCGCTACACTTAATAATTGCTTGCCTGTTTAACTTATAAATATCATAACTTTTATTGCAATTCTAGCTCACTCGCCCGCTCGCCCGGAATAATCACTTACCCTTCTTGTATAAGACTTAGACAAAGGTTTTTCTGTTTTACGTTTTGTGTAAATTTTAATGCCTAGTATTGATTGTGCCATTACTTGCCCAAGTATATATTATCAAAACGTAAGGGGTCTTCGCTCTAAAACGCTCACTTTCTACCGCAACCTTGCACTGGCTACATATGACATAGTAATATTAACGGAAACATGGTTGATGGACGGTGTGTTTGACTCAGAGTTATTCGATGACCGGTATGTTGTCTGGAGGCGAGACCGTGACTTAGCGCTGACGGGCCAGAGCCGTGGTGGTGGTGTTCTCATTGCGACTCGCCGCGACCTAGCAGTTACCCCGCAACCGTCCTACCAATCTTCAGCTGAAGATCTCTGGATAACGTTATCTATTTCAAATGGTGTAAGTGGTGTGGTCCGTATTCATATATGTGTATTATATTTGTGCAAACAAAATGGTGGCTATACGTTTTCTCAGCAGCTATCAAATTTCTTAAGCCGTCTGGGCGATGTAGTGTTAAATTATCCGAATGATAAGTACTTGATAGTGGGTGATTTTAATATGAGTAACATTGTATGGAAGAGCGAGGGCTGTTCACTGTCTCCGATTAGTTATGTGGGTCATGATGAGTGTTTGTTTATTGATGACATTAACATACATAATCTTTGCCAATATAATGGTATTTTAAATCATCACAATAAGTTGTTGGATCTGGTATTATGTAACGATATTGTTGCCGTGAGTGAGTGCTTGGACGCCCTGGTTCCTATCGATCCTTATCATAAGGCCCTGGAAATTTCCATTAAATTCTCCGATACTACCAATTTAAAACCAGCTACCCGTTTTAAATATTTTTATAACAGAGGAGATTTTACATCTATTAATGAAGAGTTGACCACTATTGATTGGGAACGAGAGTTTTCTCAACGTTCACTTGAGGGGGCGGTTGATTTCTTTTATGACACCTTTAAAAGAGTCAGACACAAATATATACCTTTTATACAGCTTAAATCAGATTTTTTCCCCGTGTGGTATTCGTTACCACTAAAAAAAGCGATCAAAGAAAAATACAAGTATTTAAGAAAATTTAAAATATATCATAACAAATCTGACCAGGTTGCCTTTGAGATACTTAGGGAGAGAGTTAAGCGGCTGGAGCGCGACTGTTATGATACGTATATAAATAAAGTTGAAAATAATATTGAGAGGAGCCCCAAGCAGTTTTGGTCGTTCATTAAGTCGCGCTCCGGTTCTCATGGGATTCCTTCCGGTCTTGTGTACAATGGTAAACTGGTAAACACAGGAAATGCAATCTGTAATGCATTTTCTGACTTTTTCTCGTCTACTTTCTCTACTCCGGACAACCGTTCGGTCGATAGGTCTTCTAATTTTCTCGGTGACTCTGTGGCTAGCCTTTGCAAGGCTGTTGTTGACCCAGATGAACTTATAAATATCTTGATTAGACTTGATCCGTCTAAGTCTGCAGGCCCTGATGATTTACCGCCCCAATTTCTTATTAATTGTGCAAAGAGTGTAGTTCGGCCCATAGTGTTGCTCTTTGAACGGTCATTCTCGGAATGTTATGTTCCTGCAATTTGGAAATCTGCCTTCATAACGCCAGTGCACAAAAAAGGCCCTAGGACTAATGTAGATACCTATAGACCTATATCAAAGCTATGTATATTAGCGAAAGTTATGGAAAAAATAGTATATAACCAAGTCTTCAGTGCCTTAAAAAATAGTTTTAGTTCTAGTCAACATGGCTTTATAAAACATCGGTCTACTGTATCTAATCTAGTACTATTTAATGATTACATTACGGAGGGTATGGATAAAGGTTTCCAGGTTGATGTTATCTATACAGACTACAGTAAGGCGTTTGACAGGATTGATCATCGTATACTTATTTCAAAATTGTGTAGAATTGGTGTTCATGGGGACTTGTTGAGATGGTTCTCGTCTTATATTAATAACAGGACACAAGCTGTTGTCATCAAAAACTATATGTCTGGGTGGATACCCATTCCGAGTGGCGTTCCCCAAGGCTCCCTACTCGGCCCTTTACTCTTTAATATTTTTGTTGATGACATCAGTAAGTGTTGCACATTTTCAAATCTACTGTGTTTCGCTGATGACATGAAAATATATGCCAAAATTAAATCGGAAGCAGACGCTGTGCTGGTTCAGTCAGACCTTGTTAAGCTTGATGAGTACTGTCGTATAAATAAGTTAGATCTGAATCCTTCTAAGTGTTTTACTGTGACCTATTCTCGTCAGCGAAAAATAATTCCATCGACTTACACTTTGAAAGGCATTACATTACTGAAATTGCCTTTCATGAGGGATCTAGGTGTTGTGCATGACTCCAAACTATTATTTGATGTCCATATTGATGGTATTATTGGTAGTGCTCTAAAGATGCTTGGGTTTATTATGCGTAGCTCATTTAACTTCACTAAAGTGAAAACACTCAAAATTTTATACTGTTCGTATGTCAGAAGCAAGCTTGAATACGCATCACAAATTTGGAATCCTTGTTATCAAACGTATATTGACAGGATCGAGCGAGTGCAGAAAAAGTTTATAAAGTTTCTTTGTTTTAAGTTAAAGGTGCCGTACAAATCTTCAGATTACTATACCTTGTGTAAGAAGCATCATCTTATTCCGTTGCACAAACGACGTGAGATAGCGGACATAGTCTATGCCCTCAGTATTACTAGTGGTAAGGTTGATTGCCCCGATTTGTTGTCTTGTATATCCTTCAACACCCCTAATAGATCTAAAAGATACCATCCACCCATTTCACTCAAGTTTAGTGCGAGCAAATACAGGAAAAATAGTTTTTTGAGGCGAGCTTGTCGTAGTCTGAACGATGTGGCGGAGGAACTAGATATTGATATATTCAATTGCAATCTCTATACGGTGAGGCGGCGATTGGCGGAGAGGTGGTTTGATGGAGCATAGGTACCGTAATATGTAGCTACTACTGCTTAATTCATTTAATATTTGTTGTTTGGTGAATGAGTTTTTGATATTCTGTTTTTATCCATGTTTGCGTGGTGCATGTTTGCGATTTTGCGCGTAGGTAAGTTTTACTTGTTTTAAATTTGTGTCTACTTGTGAGATCCTATAATTGGCTTTATTGATACTATAAAATAAGTTTACTCTGTAAATTAAAGCTGTTGGTTCTCCGAAAATAAATAAATAAATAAATAAATAAATAAATATGAAAGGCATCGAGACGCTTTATGTCACTTTTATAAAGGCACCAAGTTTCTGTGGCATATAGCAAGGTTGGCAGAATGATCGCTTCTTTATAAATACCTGAGGTTTGGCGCCAGTGTCAGCGGTAGCGGTGGCGGGCGCGACTTTGTGACAGCCGCGGGGAGTGAGCGTGTATTTGCGCGGCTCTCCTTGTCCCACGCAGTGACTGCTCGCACCGGCGGGTAATCGCAACGTGCCCTTCTCAGATCCATCGGAACTGACG
This sequence comes from Choristoneura fumiferana, assembly GCF_025370935.1. Lineage (NCBI taxonomy): Eukaryota > Metazoa > Arthropoda > Insecta > Lepidoptera > Tortricidae > Choristoneura > Choristoneura fumiferana. The sequence goes on from NC_133489.1 coordinate 1,257,770, forward strand.
TAGTCCACCTATGGAGAAAGATAACTTTTTTTATACCCCACAAGCCGTGGTGGCCTAGAGGTTTGACATATGGCATCTCAGGCAGAGCGTGGGTTCAAATCCTGAGCGGAGGCCTGTGCCCACACATTTGTTAGTTTTTTACCTCAAAAGCATCAATTTCTTGTAGCGATTCACCGAATCGCATTTCACCTCGATCGTGTATTAGTGTATTTTAATGCAAACATCAATTAACGCGTCAAATTAATTCGTCCCAAGTAAACATCGATCGAGGCGAAATGCGTGTAGGGTAAAATACTACACGAAAAATTTGATGCTACAAATTAATTATACTAATGTAAAAAGCTACGCGAAAAATTGCCTCAAGTACAAGATTCTATTGAAATTTTGTTAGTTCGAGGTGAAATGCTATTCGGTGAATCGCCACAAGGACTTTGTGCTTTGGGATGTATATGTCGGCGGCTGATCGTAAAATCCGCCAGATCACGAAATTCCTAGGCATATCGTGAAACGCCGCCATTTCATGATATGCCTAAACGTTGGCCAGGCATATCACGATGTGCCTGAGAAATAATACGGCAGATCGATTAGAGCAACGCATTCGTCGATATTCCTAGCTCTATACCGGGCACATCTTAAAATAGTTTCTTTTTTGGCCACTGGTGGCGCTGCGTATGCAATGGCGGCCGTGACCAGCTGACCGGTCGTGTTTGTTTAGCGCGTGAAAAATGTCGGCGTCGCAACAATATGATCTTCAAACCGAAACTAGTGATTAAATTCAAAATAGAAGTGCAAAAGAAGCTTTTGAACATCAGCTCCGTTCTTTTTATGTGAATCAAACGTATTATGTGCACAAAGTGAAAAAACCATGGACGTCTGCCCGTATTTTAGAGGTTAGTAGTTTGTTGATAAATAAAGTATTCACTAGTTGTTTCTTATTTATATAGAAAAATTTAGGTACGACGAGCGAAGCGAGGAGTGGTTAGTTTTAATTGTGATCACGACGCACGAGCCGAGCGAGCGAAGCGAGCGTGCCGCGGCAGCGGCCGGCGAAGTGCCAGAACCGATATGGCGGCGTTTCATGATATGCCTAGGAATTTCATGATCTGCCTAAACTGGCCAAATCATGAAATAGCGGCGCTTCATGATATGCCTAGGATTTTCATGATCTGCCTAAACGTCACTAGGCAAATCGTTAAACGGTGAGTTTTGAACGATATGGCGATGTCCCTTAGCCAATTCATGAAATGGCGGCATTTCACGATATGCCTAGGAATTTCGTGATCTGGCGGATTTTACGATCGGCCGCCGACATATATAGGCTTAGATACGTGCAGGTAATACGGAAGCAAGAGGATCACCTGATTGTAAGTGCAAGTGGCGTGGTGCAGTTATCCTTTGGGTTGCTTAATTTTTTAACGGAACTTCAAAATCAAAATTAGAACGTTTATTCTATAAGTAGGTTAGCACTTATTTATACTACCAGCGCTTTCAGAAATATCACTGCCTGGAAGAATGCGCCGTCACTTGGCAGAAAATCTTTTTTTTACAAAACAAAAATTATTAGAATTTTTAGAAATATTTACTTACTAGACCAAAGATTTTTCATGTTTATATGACCTTCCTTCCTTATGTGAATTTTTATGATTTTTTTTTTATATTCTAAATGACTTGCTAATTGTTTAGGACACTAGCGTTTTACCTCCATGCGATGCGAGCTCGTAGCTCTGAGCACGTGTCCGGTGTGCACAAAGTCGGGCACGGTCGCCGTCTCCTGCGTGACAGCTGTATTGTGCACGCTCTCGGCCCAGCACAGACGATCAGTGGGCACCGACAACTCCACGCTGCCGGGCAGTACATCCTTGAACATGTATTTGCCATCTGGAATTTTAAAACAAACTCAAAAATAGCAATAGCAGGGGGCGACACTAGCGCAAACCCATGATAGCGACAGTTTTCTTTATATTTTTTCGCCATGAAAGATCAGGTTTGTAGGTGCAGGCAGGTGATTTGCAGGTGGTAGGACTTTGTGCAAGGTCCGCCCGGATTGCTACCACCATCTCGCTCGCTAATCCTGCCGTGAAGCAGCAGTGCTTGCACTGTTGTGTTTCGGCGTGGAGAGTAAGACAGCCGGTGAAACTACTGGCACGTGAGGTATCCCATCTTAGGCCTCTAGGTTGGCAACGCGTCTGCAATACCCCTAGTGTTGCAGATATTTATGGGCGGTGGTGATCTCTTACCATCAGGAGACCCACTTGCTCGTTTGACAACCAGTAGAATAAAAAAAAAAAAAAAAAAATCATGACCAGGGGTAGGACAAAAAGTGCCGATGACGACAAACCACTTATAGGATGATTTCAAATAGTATTTTTGATTTTCATAAACAATTATCACTTTTCATTTACCTACCTCTTTATTAAACGATATGAAAATTATTTTATTCACTGAATTCCATTGATTTATTTACGATATTTTGTTACTTCATTAATGCTACTTTGTTACTACGTGTCACACGGAAGTTTAAATAAAAACATCATCTTGTGTGCAAGATTACGTCATTTTTACGTCATCTGCACTTTTTGTCCCACCCCTGATCATGACCAAAGAGTATTAGTACCTATAGAAATCATGATATATTTATTAGCAACAAAATAACATGATATTTTACATCGATAGTAACAATAGAGCTATATTTGTAAATATATTTACAAAAAAATAATTGAAATAATACGCTATTATGGCATTTAAGATACTCAAAAAACTGTTTAAGGTTTTGTGCTAGTGTTGCACTCTGATGGGAGAAAATTTCAGTAATAATCCCTATTTAAATTTATTTCAACGGTTCTAAACTACTAGACTTTTTTTTCACTATTTCATTTCCCATTTTAAAGTCTTTTAACGACAGTCAGTTTTTTTTATTCAAAGGGGTTAATAAAAAATGTCAGTGATATGTGATGACATGTGGATCCAAGTCGTAGCGAGTCTGCGAGTCACTATATAGGCCTTATAAATAGGCTCAGAGTTGCTCAGCGAGCTATGGAGAGGGGCTATGCTTGGGATTTCTTAACGGGATCGAATCAGAAATGAGGAGATACGTAGAAGAATGAGGGTCACCGACACAGCCCCGCGAATGAGGGCTATCGTTTTTTGTCTCACTAGATGGCGCCACTGTTGCGTGAGGTTTTAAGTGTGGCTTTCAAAGTCTGTTATTACGGGCGTGAAAACAAAGTTTAGATTAAAATCATATTTAATACACCTTAAAACCGTACCATAAAACATAGCAACTCCAGTCTTGCGTAGTCCCGTTTTGTTCGGAAAAAAAGGGACGACAAAAGTTATCGAAAGACAAAACTGTCTCAAAACACAGACCCTTATCGCATAATTGCCATAATTAATTTCAGGTATTGCAAAATATTCACAAAATTATTCCAATTATAAATAAACCCGCGTAGCCCACGCAAAAACTATAAGATTTAACATTTCGGAGACCTCACGCTACACTAGCGCCTCTAATGGCGAATTCATACGCGATAGCCCTCATTAGCCTAGTGGCAATGGGCAGGCACAGAGAACAGATGGCGTTTGGGGCCGAAAAGTTCTCGAAAGAAGACCGCGGAACGGCAGAAGCAGCGTAGGACGTCCACCAACGAGATGGACGGATGACCTGGTTAAAGCCGCGGGTTCACGGTGGATGCAGGCCGCTTACAACCGAAGCAACTGGAGGTCTATGGGGGAGGCCTATATCCAACAGAGATTATGATCACCATTGACAATATAGAGTGACTCCTTATACGTAGCGACCGAGCTCTGGCCTTCAGCTGAGAGAGGTGCCCGACGGTGGGCTCTGGGCCTACCTGTAACATCGGCAGTGACGGGGTCCCCGACCACGGCGCCGTCGGGAGCCAGGGTCCTCAGCGTGACCCTCAGCGCGGCGCAGGCGGCGGCGTGCCGGCACACCACGCGCCCCGACACCACGGCCTTCAGCTGAGAGAAAGCGATGCCCGACACGGCGGAATGGCCCACCGTGATCTTGTGCGAAAGCGGGTAGTATCTGTAAAAAAAAAACATTTTTTTTTCTCATTGATAACGTTCTAAACTTAAAATTTAAAAAAGGTTTTTAATCAGGCTGCGCTGCCAATGCAAATTTTTTTTATTGGCCTAGTTGGAAAGTTGGCCAATCAAAAATCGTCTCAAAACTTATTAACACACGAGGTAGATACTATCTTTTGGGTTTCTATCACTCGTGTTGATGCACCGGCTTCAAACTGGCAGACAATTATTTTCATGTTTTTTTTTTAAATTTTGGAATGCCAGCTGCCGAAAAAAAAAAGAATCGTACGGAATCAAAAGAAAAGAACGGAGTAGTAGGCCTTGATAATAGGGTCCGATTGGCACCCCAAAACGGGTCATCATCCCAGCCTATATACGTCCCACTGCTGGGCACAGGCCTCCTCTCAGAACAAGAGGGCTTGGGCGATAGTTCCCACGCGGGCCCAGTGCGGATTGGGAACTTCACACGCACCATTGAATTGCTTCACAGGTTTGTGCAGGTTTCCTCACGATGTTTTCCTTCACCGCAAAGCTCGTGGTAAATTTCAAATGTAATTCCGCACATGAATTTCGAAAAACTCAGGAGGTGCAAGCCGGGGTGAACCCACGACCCTCTGCTTGAGAGGCGATAGGTCAAACCACTAGGCCACCACGGCTTTCAAAAAAAACGGGTATTGAACCGTAAAAAGGTTTCTTATACATACTGCAGTCCATCTCTCTGTTCTTGCTCTGAGATGTCGACTCGGGCCGTGTACACGCCAGGGGGAAGGAACGTGCACCATTTTCCTGCAAACAATAGTTATGTATTTTTTTATGCAAAAATGGAAGTTACTGTTTGGCGCGACTGAGTACATTGAAACCCGAACAAGTTGAAATAAGAATCGTGAGCAAAACTGAGGGGTTCAAGGCACAAGATGCAACTTTAAAGCCGAGCTTAACACAATTGTTCACCTCATTGCAGCGAGAAAAATGGTAGATGGAAGAATAATAGAAGACTATAATAAATCAGTTTTAATGTTCCCATTCAATGTTAAAATCGTAAGACTAAAATATATCTAGTTGACCGACTTAGGTGAACCAAGTTCGTGTCGTACCGGTCCCTCTCACTTTCCCATTAAATACGACTAGTGTGAGCGGGATGACACGATATGAAGATCGAATATTGCACTTCATAGTACACTCGAACTAACTGAATCCTGACCCACTGTGAACCTTTTCGTAGAAAAAGTCATAGTGATAAGGGAATTTATATGACACTGTGAGATCGTTCTTTGGTGGGTCGAGAATCAAATGATTCGACTGTACAAGACCAAGTTCAACGCCTTGTTCGAATTCCAAAAACCTTTTCCGATCAAGATTGGAAAAAGCGTTTCTCCAGGCAGATTTTTGAGGGCAAAGAATTCGAGCTAGTGCGGTGAAATTGCTGAAATGTTCTGACGAGGGTGGGGGCACTCACCTTGCGTGTCGAGGGGCACGCGCGCGTCCGCCCCCCTCCCGCTGACGAGCACGTCGCGCGCCACGGGCGGCGTGACGGCGCCGCACACGCGCCAGCGCGCCACCCGCGCTTCCGGGATGCGGACGGCTCCGTTCGGAGATATGACGAGCTGGATGTCGTCGAATTGGGATTGTTCTAGGGGCAAAAATACAAAATTTTAACATTAACTCATTAAAAAAAACCGGCCGTGAGCGTGTCGGACACGCCCAAAAGTAGGGTTCCGTAGCCATTACGAAAAAATTAAGTAATATTTTTCTAAGGATTTCGTATTTCATAAGGAATCTTCCAAGTTTAGGTATATTTATACCTTAGGCTGCTATTTACTCATAAACTACTAATAATTCTCAAGCAAACTTAGCCGTTATAGTTTTCCTTAAAAATTTGATACACTTACTACCATCCTGAATTTTTTCTAATTTTTCCTCACACCGCTTTAGATTTTAGAGGGGGGGACGATCGATTTTAATGAAAATTTGCACTTTAAAGTTGAATATTTCGCAAACAAATCACTGAATCGAAAAATCGTCTTGGCAAACCCCTAATGGTTTTAAATCTAACGAGACCTATCCAACGATACCCCACACTATAGGGTTGGATGAGAAAAAAAAAATCACCTTCACTTTACGTCTATGGAGGTACCCTAAAAAATTTTTTATTTAATTTTTAATTGTACCATTTTGTCGGCATAGTTTACCTATATATCCGTGCAAAATTACAGCTTTCTAGCATTGATAGTCCCTGAGCGTTTTTGCTATTTTGGTTCGGAACCCTAAAAATATAAATCCTTTAAGGTTCAAGCTGTGTCTTTAAAAAACTACCGGGTACAAATAATACATTATTATTATTAAAAATAACATCTCCGTTCTTAAATTAAGAACTAGTCTCCTGTCAGTTGTTTGACTTCCTGATACGACTGAATTGACTGAATTTTTGTATTTTTTTCCATTTCCCTTGACTTGAAAATGCTAAATAAAAAATTATTTGCCGGTTACGATTTTAAATAGGTCCCGACTGAATTTAACAAAAGTCTAGCCCACTAGACTTGTTTTCTTCTTTTAACTTTTGTTACTCGGGTTTTTTTCTTTTTAATTTTAATTTAGTATCAAAGTTAACAAACATAAAATACACATGTTTATGCCTTTGACTGTATCGTTCACTCACCGTGCTGCACGCTGATAGTATACGCGCCGGGCTGCAGCGCCGGCAGCGTGTACGCGCCTGCCCCGTCCGTGCTGCCCGCGGCGCGCCCGTCCAGCGACACGCGCGCGTTGCCGACCCCCGCGCCCGTGCTGGACACCACACGGGACGTCACCGTGAACCCTGTCACCTGCCAAAAAAATTCAACGAATCTACAGGGCGTCCAGGACCGTCCCAGTTCATGCCCCCCGTTTTAGAGAGAATTTTTTTTTTCTCAAACATCCAAGGAAATGTCATCCTTATCTTCGTGATGATAAAACGCGAAGTACGTCTTTGTATAGCACTTATTGAAGATTCGTTCTAATTTCAAATCAGAGGACAGTAATGGAATTTCATAGAACATTGCTGGCCATGGCCAGCAAAGAGATTGTCTTTTGTTTCAGTGGGTTTTATTTCTTTTATAGACTATCTATGGCATACTGCCAATTGAGAAAAACATTATTTGTGAATGTGTATTTACTTTTAAATTTTTTATTTGCCTAGATTATTTAATTAGATTAAATTCAACATAATGAACAAAGATTAACATTTGCTGTTAATGATTTATTAAAATAACCAATTACTATGGTGTCGTCATTTTTTTAATAGATATAAGCACTAAGATTTTGAATTGTGTGTGATATTTGGAATCGATTATTTTTTGCACTTTTTTTTGCATTTATTTTTATTTATTTATTTTTTGCAAAACGATTTTAAATAGTTGTGTTATCACTTATCAGATGCAAAATAAACCATTTTAAAAATGTTCTTACACTATGAAGGTACATTTACATGTAGTTCAAAGATAAATACGCACCTCAAACGCATTCTTGATGTACAAACTATCATGTAGAACAGAAAACGGCACAGTTTCTGGCTTCACATTGTAGCTGAGAGTAGCCTGCCCTGGCGTCTTGGACAGAGCGAGGAGCCTGTACTCCCCTGCAGGCACAAGCCCGAAGCTGAACTCTCCGGCCGCATCAGTTGTTGAGTAGCAGATTGGGGAGTCCGGAACCCCTTGGAGAAGAGCAGTCTTGCAGCCTTCTACACGAAATTTGGGGCTCTCCTACAAATTAAGAAAAATCTTTACATGGTATAAACAGCCACTCAGTCATCTCTACGCTTAGACCTTTCAAACTAATAATAATAATAATTTAATATTTATTTCAGGCTCTAAAGTACAATTCAATAGAATCTGTCAATTTTCTACATATTTAAGACACCGTATCGTGGGCACACTTGATTATATATGTCCCTGTTGTTGCAATTATCATCTAAAAGGAATCAAAAAAGAATAATAGTCACATCACAAAGCCTTAGGCAGCCGGTGTTTATATTAGTAGGCTGGAAGTGTCTACAGGATTGTCAGATTCTATTGAATTGGAGTTTAGTCCCATACACTTTGTGTTAGTTACAGTCTTATAATAATAATTTTAGTAATTTAATTGCGATAGAATTGCTTTTTATCATAAATAGGATGTCAGAATTAGATTTATATGCACTAAGAGATGGATTTATATGCATTATTCACCACCAGTTACATAATTTTTCATGGAAAATCTATAAATGATACATATACTATCGAGGATGGGATGGGCAGCGAGTGTTTCACGTTTACACACTTGGAATAGTCACAAGTTAAACATCTTACCTCTTTTGAATAAAGCAGCACATACAACCCAGAAATAGGATTGCCGTTAGCAGACACCGAGCCCTTCACATCGTAGCCCTTGACAGCCAGAGCACCCACAGGCAGGGCGGTGTTGCCCTCCTTCACTTGTACTACTGCTGACGATGGCTCCAGTTTCCACCTAAAAGCAATCATAGACAAAATTTGCAATAAACTAGCACTTACAAAACATATTTGACATAAATGAACTAACCTCCTCCCCCCTCGACCTTAAGGTCGCGGGTGAGCAAGGAAATTATTTTAGTTCATTGATATGGACCTCCGCAAAGTAACGCCTGATTCAATAAATTATATTTGACATAGACAACTTTGGTTTAGGGATACACGTTATGATTAAATTTTTATGAAGATTGATTCAATTGGATACGATCTAGCAATTTTTTTGATCGATCCATTTCAATATGATCTACAACCGATTCGAGTCATGAGTGAATTGTATCCTTTAAATCGTATTCAGATCAGAGACAATGTATTAATTTGTTGTAAGTATTGAATATTTATTACCTATCTCCAATTCTTAATGAAGACAGATTGATTATAAGTGGATATCGCAACAAATTCACATTACTAGTTCATTATTTATGTTACCAAGCGAAGTAAATAGATGAACAGTCAAGGGCAAAGATATCAACACGGCCAAAGTTACAAAAATATGTATACACGACTTAATGCACTTAACATTAAGGCCATGTATACATATTTTTGCAACTTTTGCCGTGTCGATATCATTGTCCTTGACTGTACACACGAAAAACAGAAACATGATGCAGATAGTTTATTGTGATTATACTGATTGCTCCAACGATTATATATATATCCAATATGTGGTCAGTTTTAATGTTTAAAATGTGTTTTATTTACCAAAATAATTGCATGCGATTTAATCTGTGGATAGTTTCAGAGGTTTACGATCCATTACGATTCAAAAGATTGATTCAAAGAAAGATTGTGCATCCCTACTTTGGTTTCTCAATGGATCATGTTTGTCAAATGAAGTAATTGACAAAAGAAGAAATATATCTAAAATATTTCCTAATAATGTGACTGATAGATCAATTAGATCTTATAGGTAACTAGCTCATTATAGGCACATATCAAAAGTAATCTTCAAATTTCAATTCAAATGCCAAATTTAATGGTTTACACAAGTGGAGACGTGAGACAAGGCTAGTAAGACTAGAAAGCTACAACTATTATCCTTATTCATCAATTTACCTTGGGTGTGAAGCCTTCACAGTATACTTCCCCGGAATAACTGGGGTGAAGTGAAAGTGCCCCCCGGCCGTTGTGACTGTGTCTCGCACATCTCCTTGATCATTGACCAACTGCACTCCAATGCCTCCGGGGCCTTCCGCCTGACCAGCAGTGATCACCCGCCCCGTTATACCAAAGCCGTTGAACGAGAAGTTTACGTCTTGCCCTGTGGAGCACTGATCAGACACTCCGTCAACATGGAGGCTGACTTTGGCAGGCTCAAAGCTCCACCCTGGAGGCGGGTGGACCTTCAGCACGTAATCACCCTTTTCGTAGAGTGGGAGGAAGTAGTAGCCGTTGTTTGGAGCGCATTCCGTTTTCTCTTTTAAGCTACCTTCCTTAGTGTACCTAAGGAAAATTACGGTCATATTTTAATTGATTTATAAATGAATTAAACATCACTTAGTCAAAAATTGTGCGAAAGAAAGTCATAGTTCATTGCTGAACTAGTTTAATTACTCATAACTAGTCTAATTAGATAATTAAATGAGAAAATTAAGCAAGAGAGGTTAACTTACAAACCGATCTCGATTTTAGAAAAGTCCAAGCTCACATGACTTTTGACAAAACCACCGCATCCTAATATATCATTAGCATAAGACGTTGATACAAGGGATATTACATAAATTACAGAAATTATTCTTAAACCTAAGATACCCATTTTCTAGCCGTACACTGTAACAGATAAACGTAAACTGATAAGAGGAAGAGGAGATGTCATGTCAGTCTGTCAGTCACGCACGTCATGAAGAATAACTTTTTTTCTTTAACAGACTTCATCTCTTCTACGTTGGTAGCATGGTATTTATTCAAAAATGCTAAGGTGCGGCCACAAGCAGTAGCTCGTTGCTCGTTTGCAGCGATAAATCTAGTCACGTGACCCCATTTTGAATGTGATTTATAATTTGCTGCGACTCAAAAAAGTAGCGTCAAGTCGCCGCGTAGAGCAGCAGCGACAAGATGGTTACTTGCAGGATTGATCTTGGCCTTAGAAGCTGATTTTTCAATCAAATTGGAGTAAATGAAAACCGGAGCGGATTGGAGCGGTTTGTTTGAAGAGGTTTTTTTTCAGCGATAAAGCTCAACATTTTCAGCTAAATGTCACGTGACCAGATTTGACGTTGAAAACGAGCGTCGAGCGATTTCATGTGGCCGCGGCCTTATGCGACGTGCCGGTTCGATTCGTGTATGGTTCGAGTAGACTTACTATAATCAATGTATTATGAAGTTTTCTGTAGCTCTCAACTTCAAACAAACAGTTTTGCAGTCGTAAATTTAGATTATCCACTGTCATATTGAAAAAATAGTACATTACTGCAGAGGCCATGAAGTAAGGGATTGATGGACGAGTTCGGGGTAGACGGCCGAGTCGTAGACGAGGCCGGATAAAACGAGTCCAGCAATCCCTGTTCTGGCCGAGGCTTGTATAGTGCTTTTCTCAAACAATGTGAGGTCATCCATTCATCCATCCGTCCGTCCGTCCGTCCGTCCGTCCCATCCATCCGTCCATTCATCCGTCCGTCCGTCCATCCATCCGCCCGTCCATCCATCCGTCCATCCATCCATCCGTCCGTCCGTCCATCCATCCGTCCGTCCATCCATCCGTCCGTCCGTCCATCCGTCCGTCCGTCCAACCGTCCGTCCGTCCATCTGTCCGTCCATCCATCCGTCCGTCCGTCCATCCATCCACCCGTCCATCCATCCGTCCGTCCGTCCATCCATCCGTCCGTCCATCCGTCCGTCCGTCCATCCGTCCATCCATCCATCCATCCATCCGTCCGTCCGTCCATCCATCCGTCCGTCCATCCGTCCGTCCGTCCGTCCGTCCATCCATCCGTCCATCCATCCGTCCGTCCATCCATCCGTCCGTCCATCCATCCGTCCGTCCGTCCATCCATCCGTCCGTCCATCCATCCGTCCGTCCATCCATCCGTCCGTCCATCCATCCATCCGTCCGTCCATCCATCCGTCCGTCCATCCGTCCGTCCGTCCGTCCATCCATCCGTCCATCCGTCCGTCCGTCCATCCATCCGTCCGTCCATCCATCCGTCCGTCCATCCATCCGTCCGTCCATCCATCCGTCCGTCCATCCATCCGTCCGTCCATCCGTCCGTCCGTCCGTCCGTCCATCCATCCGTCCATCCATCCATCCATCCATCCGTCCGTCCGTCCATCCATCCGTCCGTCCATCCATCCGTCCGTCCATCCGTCCGTCCATCCATCCGTCCATCCATCCATCCATCCATCCATCCATCCATCCGTCCATCCATCCATCCATCCATCCATCCATCCATCCATATATCACATCGCATCGCATCGCATCGCATCGCATCGCAGTATCGCAAATGCTTACAGAGTAGTGGTGGTTGGCTGTTCGTAATTTTTCCTTTATCAGTTTAATGTTAATAAGCAAAATTAAAAAGTTAGAGCAGCGGACAATAATGGATTTCATACATACTTCATGGCCTAGGCCAAGAAGTTATGTAGGGAGGTGTAGGGAGCCATAAATGAGAAACTTCATGTCTCCATTTCGTGACATTAACGCATACATTTCAGAGCATGTTGAGAAAATATATTATATGTACCTACATATTGTTTTTGTCCCCAACTGTATCTTGAAACGACTTAATTAAGATTTGCGGCATTTTTACGTCATTTTTGCGTTTTTATGGGATAGTTAACATTTATTCTCTTTGCATATTCAGCTTTATAAGATAAAGGGTTACTAAGAAATGGATAACACACCCAATAGCACTGTACACATCTTAAAGATTTACTTTTTGCAAAATAAAACACATAATCCAGGTGCTGTTTTATTATTTCCACACAGTTACAATAAGATAAAACTTTTTGTATCAAAACATGAAGTGTTACATACAAAACAAAATAAACTTAAACATACATTTTTACTATCATAATGAAATGGCCAATACAGGTTTTATAGTTTTGTACCAGATTGACTATCTATGTGGCTAAAGCCGTTTTCGCCTTATTTTGTATTGGAAGGAACAACTTAAACTCCGCAGGTAGCTCATCTTCAGAATACAATCTATCAGAGAAGTAAACTCTTCTTATCCTGCAGTTTGCATGTATTTGTACCCTCAAAGTTTCAACATAGTTAGTTCCATAGGCTCGCCTGGTGAAATCAGCCAAGTTGAATTGGATCTGGTTCCAACCTTCATCAAGACGCATGGGCATGGTGCAAATAAATGGTTTCACTCTGGTTGTTGATTGGTAATTGCTGGCTCTGAACCTTCTCCTTACATTTTTGTCGTCCAATACCTGCAAAAGAGAAATGGTTTAAAATTTTAAAATTGGCACCTTTGTCTTTTGAAAAAGCTATTAAAAAAAAACAACCTAACCTAGCTTTTTAAAAGTCCACTAAGATTATCTTGACTTTCTGCAGAACAGCTCTTTTTACTAACGTGAAAAGCAAGGACAACTTACCTGAACTTCAAATGTGAAGTACTTTTTAAGGTTCTTTATAATCATAACCAAGAAGGGCAGCTTGATGCCAAGGGTCTTTTTTGGGTCGGCGGGACATGTTATGTACGTGGTACTAACATTGGTTCCTACAATTTCCAGGACAAGACTTTGGATGTCGTTGTCCGTAATCCTCTTTATGTGCCCATTTCGAACCTTCTTGTCCCAAATCTGCAGAGGCTTACTGCCGATGCTGTAAAGAATTGACAAGAAACCAGACTGAAATGTGTTTTTAAACATTTCGGCAGATTTCGCTTGTTGCTACGGTGCACCCTCACATCTAGCGCCGTATTAACTAGAAAAGTTTAATCGATAAAGATAATTCTTTCGCGGTTGCATTACAGCTTGACAGAATGACAGTAAACACAGGAATTTTGAACACGGCCATTGGCCATGAGTTGTTATCAATACAGGGTTACCATAGCAACGAAAGACAGCGCTGTTCCATTTTACTTATTTATCGTTTCGCTGCAACTTGCGAAAAGAGGTACAACCAAAGGCCAGTCAAACGTTGTCTATTTGTGTATGCTGCAGAAATAAAAGTAATTATTCAAAGGAACAAGCAGTAAGTGTTATAGAATTGCTGAAATTATATTATATTTTTCAAAAATCCTAAACACATTGATAGACATTTTCTTTATTTTATTGGTGTAACATATTCGTGAAACGAATCATATCAGTGCCGATTTTGACAGTTTCCATGCGATGCACCAAGTGCAAAGAGGTCTTCGTTTTTTTTCATTTTCCCAATATATTACAGTATTTACTATCAAATATTGATATGGAATTTTATATTTAAAAGTTAATTTATTAAATAATGAACTTTTGTTCGTTTATTACAATATTGTGACTGATACAGTGTTTCAACGAAAATGACGGCGGAAATGTCATCAAAGAGGTAAGAATAGAATAAATCCAGTTCGTTAATATGTAATACGATTACTGTGGAATATAGATGCTCACCTGGGGAGGGCAGGAAATCTCATGAATTGATACGTTAATTTTGATTATTAAAATACCAGCTTAACCCCAACTAGGGCAAATTACCCTCCGATTGAACTGTATGAAAATACATGCGACGGTACACAGGAAATTAATACAAAGCAGTTCTCACGACCGCTAAAACTCAAAACGATTCAAAAATTAGTATAATAAATACACAAACAATAATAATACAAAAACATTAAAATGTCATGCTCAAAGTGATGACAGAACTATTGACATAAAAAAAACGATTTGAGGTTTGCAACATGCACATACAGCCACAATGTTTTTGATATTGATACTTCCTTCTACTTCTATGTGAAATATTATAATGCCATACACTAAAAAATTCTGTAATAATTTAAGAATTAGTTGATGTGGGTAGATTATAAAAATTTAATGGGAACAGAAAATAAGATAAACTTAAATAAGGAAATGTGACTAAGCACTATGTCAGTAAATGACATGGTTTGTTTTTTTCTAAATGCCAACAGTCAGGCAGCAGCAAGGAAATATTTTTTTGCGATAAACACAATATGCTTGGTTTGTTTGTTATATATATTGGCATAGGTAGTCATGCCAAAAGATAACTGTGATCACTAAACAGAATAGAAGCAAGCGTAACAACACAAAAGGCAATTTATTACTTGACCATTGACATGTTCCCTCAGTGGAGTGGAATGTGCACCATTGTGCTACCTACATCATATCTCTCTGTGAACTAACCCTAAGGCGCAAGCCACACAGAAGAGACATGGGATGAGGGAGCGAACAGGGCAGACACGGGGTGAGGGCGTCTCCATTCCACCTCGTCTCTTCTGTCTGCTTTGGATCGTGACGTTTCTGTACATCTAGTACGAAAACTGAAGCAATAGGCGCCGCTACTGCGCCGCGCCCCCGTCCCACGTCTCTTCTGTGTGGCTGGCTTGTACCTTAGGTAACATCAGATAAATTATTGTATGAAACAACTCCGAAACGGGTAGCAAAATAATTAAGTTTAATTATGTCACACGGCGGCCACAACACAAAATACGCGTTCTTGAATCTACATAATCACAACGACGTCTGTATACGCGTCAATGTGTGCGTAAGATACACAGGGTTGACTTTCGCAAAACCGTAGGACTATAATATATTTATATTACTTTTATGTAGGTATGGCTTAGTTATTATACATGTGCAAATAAATTACTTATTTTAAACCTACTTAAAATGTGTCTGTCTGTGTATTTAAGCATTATTATTTTCAATTACAATAGATATACAACTACAAACTTAAACACATTATTTGTTAGGTAGTTATTTCATGTATTAATCGTGATAATTTCAGAAATCATTATTTATTTATAAAAGGAGGTAGGTAGGTACCGTTACCATTTCGTAAAATATTGCTCCCAAACTTAGTGCCGTGCAGCTGATATAAATCACGTTGCGCACCCGACTGCTTTCCTGCGGTTTTCCTGCAATCTGCGCTTGAGGGGTGGGGTAACTTGAATCGGTGCGGGGCGGAGCGCGTCCATTCTATATGTTAGTTCTATTATATATATTCTGTGATTATGTGGTTAGACATTGCTGCAACTTGCAGTTTTAAATTTTCAACTGTAATTAGCCGCTAGTTTTTCATTTGGATACTGCTACCAGTGTCTGGTCTGAGGGGGGGGAAAGGAGGGTTCACTACCCAGACCTCCCCCCATACTCTTATGAACTTGGACAAGAAACTACTGTGAGACTTGCTCATATTTAATGAAATAAATCCGGATAAGTCAAGTCTAAAATCGAGTTTAGTTTATCATGTTGCGGGCTAATTTCTAGTGCGCGTCTTGAAGCAGTCGCCGTGTCTTGCGTGCTCATTGGCGTATCTAGGGTTATTTTTCAGGGGGCCTGGATTTTTGTTTGAAGATAATCAGTATTATAGAATTTTGTATCAGTAGCTCAACATCCTGGGGTGGGCTGCTGGGCACTAGACCATTCTGGGGTGGGCACGGCCCACCCGGCCCCCTGCAAGAGACCAGCGCTGGGAATCGAACCCAGGTCCTCAGCAATCCGTGCTGCGTGCTATAACCCCTACACCACCGCTGGATTGGATTTTTCCTATGCATACATATTTCAGGTTGCTTATTTCTACTACGCTACTTATGCAGCAGCACTAGCGACATCTATCTTTTTCTGGTTTTTCTGTGCATCCATGTCTCGGTTTGTATTTTCGATATGGTTTCACGGGATACCCGTAAAAGTAACAAATTTGGAGTTGAAATAAAAAATACAAAAAGACTCCAAAAAACCAATCATAATTTGATTGCTTAGTAGCGACATCTCTTGTCTGGGTGAGCGGTTGGTTCCGAAAGAGTGTGACGTCTCTCGATGACAGCGGAACATAGATGTCGCTAGTGCTGCTGCATAAGTAGCGTAGTAGAAATAAGCAACCTGAGATATGTATGCATAGGAAAAATTCTTGTCTAGATTCCTGTCCAGCGGTGGTGTAGGGGTTATAGCACGCAGCACGGATTGCTGAGGACCTGGGTTCGATTCCCAGCGCTGGTCTCTTTTTCTGGTTTTTCTGTGCATCCATGTCTCAGTTTGTATTTTCGGTTAGTTTTGTGTTTAGTTAATATATATTTAGGAACTAAGGGTCCTATTTCTGCGTTGCTTGGGCGCTTCGCGCCTGGATATCATACTAACCTAACCTAACCTAATGTACCTACCTAACGTGATTTAACTTATACTATTTTATTTTGTTGTTCATTTATAACAAATAATCAATAGCCCAAACAATAATATGCATAATGTGTATTAGTCTAATACAAATTAGTGAAACTGATATTATTCTAATAGATTAATATGCCGAAAAAGTAGTAGGTCAAAGTATTACTATGCGACAGTACCTACTATTATGCCAAAATCAATTATGCGAAACAATAATAGTCGTAAAAAAATATGCGATTGAAGGGGATCCCGTAGTACATACACTGTAATGAAGTGACAACAGTTTTAACCGTCTTTCTATTTAGTTCTCTTCATAAAGAAGCTTTAAATTAAGACCTTATTTTGTGCTCTTACTTCTAGGTCTCATAAATATTTACTACTTATCTTTAGATATATCTTCGGCAAATTTTACTACGTGTGTAATCACGCCTTTTTTACGAAACATTTATCTGGTATCATTTTTGAGACTGTCAAAATTGACATTCTAGCGCGGCTTAAGTAATTTTGATACTTCTGCTAGAAATAAATAAATATTTTTTTGTTTAATTCAACCTCCTACCATCCTCAAAATGCAAAATTCAATGCCAATCTGGTCAAAATGGTCCAAAACATTGATACGTCTGGACTGTACGTAAATGGGCACTGACAAGTTCATAAAATTTACCTAGGAACTCCTAAAGTGCATCATCAACTCACACATTACTACATGCATTTTGATGCAGCTTGAAGAGTCCCGAGTATAATTTAATATCAGGAAAATTTAAATAATATCTAAGTATCAACATCGCTTAATCAGTGTACAGCAACTGTTGACAGCCTCATTTTTTTTTAATTCGCCGCGGTTTCTCGTGGACAGCTTTCGATGGCCAGAGTCTACCTGCTACCTCGCCCCCGCCAGTGCGTCTCATTCCTAAGGAACGGTCGCGCACGAAGTTGTTGGTCTATATCTGCTGGGCTACTACGAAACTCGAAAATCGAAATTCGTATCGTACCTTCTCGCTGACTTATATCATTTAATACGAGATTGACAGGGATGGTACGATACGAACTTCGATTTTCGAGTTTCGTAGTAGCCCTGCTGTACATGAGATTTCATTCAAATCCATAGTCAAAATACCACAAACGGGATTATTACACAAGTAATATTTACCTCGACGTTTCGGCAACGTTACAGTTGCCGTGGTCACGAAAGAATCACGAAAGTTTAAAATGTTCATTCAAATCCGCCCAGCCGTTTTAGCGAGGAGTAAAAACATACACACACACATATACTCACAAACATCCGCATTTATATTAGTAGGATTATTTTGAAAATGTTTTTTTTTTTTGGGATAGACAAACGCCCCTTAAAGAGGTAGATACAATACGTCATCACATCATACACGTCTGATCTTTCGCCACATTGTTGCTCCGTTACAGTGAACGAAGCCTTTCCATTTTTAAATACCAACCAGCTCGCTAATTATAATATTTATTATAGTCCGTAGAAATGCCTGCAAATACCAAGTTTTATACCTGGTCCCTGTGACTCAGAGGTCAACGAACTGACTAGGGAATATGCGCGGACGCAGCTTGTCGACTGCGGTTTTGGTGCCTTTTGTCATTTTAAATTGGAGCTGCAGGGCTACTACGGAACTCGAAACTCGACGTTCGTGTCGTACCGTCCCTCTCGCTCTCGTATTAAACAGTATAAGTGTGAGAGGGACCGCACGACACGAACTTCGAGTTTCGAGTTTCGTAGTAGCCCTGCTGGCCCTATACTACGTAATGCAAAATTCGAACTTCGTGTCTTGCCGTCCCGCTGACGCTAATATTATTTAATACGAGAGTGACAGGGATGGTACGATACGAACTTCGATTTTCGAATTTCGTACTAGCCCCCCAGGTTCCATAAAATCGGTTGGACAATAATTAAAAGGCAATGTTTGAGTTAACATTGCGGAAGATTAAATATGGGCAGAATATTTTCATCTCACAATACAACTCTTACATTTGTTTCCATAACACATAGTCGATTGAATCCGTGCCCATTCATAACTTTATTTATTTCTTTCTCTGTAACCTGATCTGCGAATGACATTTTTAAAGTGAAACACCCGTGGGTGACCATGTGAAAGAAAAAGAATTTAACTGTATTTCTGGCGACCGACTGTATACCGTATATCCCATAATATGTAGGTATTTTGTTCAAGTTGTTCCATATTTAAACGTGTTATTTTTGTTTTCCGTTAATATTAAGGGAAAATTCTGTTGACGACCAGATGGCCTAGTGATTAGAGAACCTGACTACGAAGCTTGAGGGCCCGGGTTCGATTCCCGTGTCGGGGCAGATATTTGTATGAAAAATACGAATGTTTGTTCTCGGGTCTTGGGTGTTTAATATGTATTTAAGTATGTATCTATATCTATATAATTATATTTATCCGTTGCTTAGTACCCATAACACAAGCTTTGCTAAGCTTACTTTGGGACTAGGTCAATTGGTGTGAATTGTCCCGTGATATTTATTTATTAATTTTATTAATGTCAAATGAAGTTAACCGAGTGTTCTCCGAGGCACTAGTGGCAATTCATTCATACAGTCTATAAGATAATCTTGATCTTTATCGTAACTCTTGAGTTAAAATAGTTAATTATTCTAAGGCGCTGTTTCACCATCCATTGATTAGCGTTAACCGACAATTAAATGTGATGCCTTCTCCGTCTATTCGAACAAAACAAATAGAGACGGCATCACACCTAACCACCAGTTAACACTAATCAATGGATGGTGAAACAGCCCCTAAGTGTAAACACAAATTTTCCGGGATAAAATAAAACTTCTTCTATGTACTTCTCAGGGTCTGAAACTATCCCCATACCACATCAAGATCAGTTGCGTATTTTAAACGTGTACCTAATCGTACAAACAAACTTACTCACATTACAATATTAAAATGGCGTAACCTTAACGATGGTTCTTATACAATGCCCTGGCCAATCAGTCAATCTGCTTCTAGCTTCATGACGTCACCTGAGCCAGTTCTTTGGTATGCTCCCGCGCATTCCGACCATTGTGGCATACAATGCGCCTGAGTCAGCGAATCTACTCTGATTTACGACCCGGTGTGACCATGGCCGCGCGTGCTCGGGGTAGCCAGATCGACGAGCCAGGACTAGCCTCTCGAAATGTCCAATTGTCGCTTGCGGGGTGTAGTGGAAGCCAGCAGAGCCAGTGGAAATATTGATCTTACTGGCTTCGTAAAACGCTATAGGTGTGTCCCTATAGGTATAATATGTAGGTCTTTAGATAGAAGTACCACTTTTTCGGAAAGTATCGACCTAGAAATTGGTTTATAACGTCAACGCATATTTTCATTCACACACAAGGACACACTTCAATTTTTTTAATCAGCTATATTGTTTAATTTCTGAAGCAGGAACTGTCGTTAAAATAGTTAAAGCACTTTCTTGGTCGACTATACTTACTTACACTATCTTCGATGTTAAAGTTTCCTAGAAGGGTGCACTTTTCAAAAAATCGTATTTGTACATATTATAAGGGTCTTCCCACACCAATTCATGCGGAAACAATGATGTATGTCCATCGACACAATAAGAGCGAAAAATAAATTTTCCTGTCAGTATATGTCGTTTTGGGTAGGCCGGTCTATCGACGTCTTTTTCGCGCTTATTGCGTGGACATAGAGTTTTTGATCAGCCAAAGCCGATTCCGCGTCTATAGGTCTGGGGAGACTTAAGGCGCGCTTATAGAAGAATTTTCGGTATTTGAGGGGGTGAAGCAGACGACGCGGTGGAGGCGAATGCGGGGCGACTCGCGCGTCTGTCACGCAGCCCGTTGACGGCCTTATTCTGTTTGTAACCGTATTCTGGTTAATGTGAATTCCGGATTTTTCGTTAAAATTATAATTACACATTTTTTTGGTTTAATAAAGAAAATCTTCGTTTAATATGAATAGTCTTGGTAATAAACAAATTATTTATGCCTCTTCATGCCCACAGTTTGATTTGTAACGTAGGTAATGGATAGACATTTAGACTGAATAGGTCGATAGATAGATATGACAGATGGCATGCTCTTGTTTCGGAGGCCAAGACCCTCTTTGGGTCCCTGAGCCAAATTAGTTAGTTAGATAGCTTATTAGTCTGGTCAACATTTAGGATACTTTATGTTACGGAAAATAAATATTTTTGGATATAATAAAAATTGCTCTAAATCGGATTCCGCGCGGACGCAGTCGACGGCAACAATTAGTTTTAAATAAATTTATAGCTCTTCCAAAATTGTCTGGAGCATGAAGCGATGCTTTTCTTATTTTCATGACTTGAGAAGTATGGATATGTAGGAGAAAGTTATTTATCTTCAGTCAGAGGAGATTCCAAAGTTGATTGTCTGGAGCATGAAGCGATGTTTTCGCTATTTTCGTCGCTTGAAAAGTATAGATATGTAGAAGAAAGTTCTTTTTCTTCAGTCAGAGGAGGTTCTACAGTTATTTTTCATGAAGATTCTTTTTCCCTTAGTGGCATTCCCCGAGCTCGACGGGAATCAACAATTTCGGGTAGTAACCAGTCCATATAAAATGAAATTAGTTTGTCTTTCATTTTTTTCCCCAAAATGTATCATCTATAAGTATGTTACTGTTTTGAGGTGATGATTTTCACCACTCCACACAGCAAATATACACTGTGCTCGACACGTGACATGGAGACCTTGGATCTGGTCATACCAGTTACTATTTTTGTTAATTTCAGTAGTTTTAGTTTCCTTTTCATAATTCTACATCTGAATTTCGTTTTCTTTGATACATTTTTCAAGTCCATTTCTAAAGGCTACACTTCAACCGGGCACTTTATTTCACTTTTACTTAAAGATGATACATTTTGGGAGAAAAAATTAAAGACAAACTAATTTCAAAATTGAAAATACAAACTGAAATATAGATGCACAGAAAAACCAGAAAAATAAGACCAGCACTGGAAATCGAACCCAGGTCCTCGGTATTCCGTACCGCGTGCTATACCGCTACACCACTGCTGGTCCACCAGCAGTGACCAGCAGTGGTGGTTGACCGGCAGTGGTTGACCGGCAGTGGTGTAGCGGTATAGCACGCGGTACGGAATACCGAGGACCTGGGTTCGATTCCCAGTGCTGGTCTTATTTTTCTGGTTTTTCGGTGCATCTATATTTCAGTTTGTATTTTTAATTTAGGTTTTACGGGATGACCGTAAGAGAAAAAAAATTGGAATGGAAATAAAAAATATAAAAAGATTCCAAAAACCAATCTTGATTTACGTGAAGGTAAATTACAAATCGAAGTCCCTATAATAAATAAGTCGCTGATAAGGTAGGCGGTAGGCGTCGTAATGTACGGTCTGGTACACACGGACCGCATTCCAATTGCAATCCGGCTGTAAAATGGCAGAACTACATCAGAACTGCGTAAGAACTGCACTCCGACTGCCTAAAATGGCAGTTGGAATGCAGTCCTCTGACAGTCGGGTCCAGTGCTGGTGCAGTTGTACTAACTGCGCAATAACTGCATCCAAACTCCCATTTTGCAGCCGGATTGCAGTTGGAGTACATGTTTTTGTCAATAATTTACTAGTGCAACCAAGTGCAACCATCTTATTTTATTAAAATAATTTATGTTAAATAACTTGGCTGAATGCAAGATATTACCTTTGCCTGCAAAAAAGTGAGAAAATCTAAACTTAGATCGAAACTGTTGCATCTACTATCAGAAATGTCAGTGAAACTGTCAAAGGGATCAAGCAGGGCTACTACGAAACTCGAAACTAGAAGTTCGTGTCGTGCGGTCCCTCTGACACTTATACTATTTAATACGAGAGCGAGAGGGACGGTACGATACGAACTTCGAGTTTCGAGTTTCGTAGTAGCCGCAAGGTTCGCCGCATGTTCGCCGTGAGTAGTATAGGTTATACAACGTGCCTACAATTTGTATGGCAGTCGCGGTAGAATCTGGACGAAGCCGTCCGCGTCCGTGAGCAGCCGAGGCCCGCGCCAACCAGCTTGCGGTCGTAGTACGAATGTGAAATCCGCTCAGCAGGGCTGCTACGAAACTCGAAGATCGTGGGTTGCGGTCCCTCTGACACTTATACTATTTAATACGAGAGCGAGAGGGATGGTACGATACGAACTTCGAGTTTCGAGTTTCATAGTAGCCGCAAGGTTCGCCGCATGTTCGCCGTGAGTAGTATAGGTTTATACAACGTGCCTACAATTTGTATGGCAGTCGCGGTAGAATCTGGACGAAGCCGTCCGCTTCCATGAGCAGCCGAGGCCCGCGCCAACCAGCTTGCGGTCGTAGTACGAATGTGAAATCCGCTCAGCAGTGCTGCTACGAAACTCGAAGATCGTGGGTTGCGGTCCTCTGACACTTATACTATTTAGTACGAGATAGAGAGGGACCGCACGACACGAACTTCGAGTTTGGAGTTTCGTAGTAGCCCTGCTGACTCGGCCCGACTCCGGCCGGTCGATTAGTGTGTGGTAGGTACTTCGTTTAGGTACTCTAATGCTTCTCATATGTGCTCTGAGTTCACTTATGCGTTTCCTCTTTCGCTTAACTTTTTTAATACTGCGATTACCCATATTATTTGCTCTCAAAAGTAGTACTAGCGCGTTAGAAAAATGTGCACAGGTCCGTCGTCGACTACGTACACGCGTGTACTGGCGACTGGGAAATACTTGGCCGCCGCCGCGCGCTAGAACCGTTTTATTTTGCCAAAGACGAAATAAATTGGTATGATTGATATACTCAACCTATTGAAAATCTATGAAGCATAAATCTAAATCTACTAAAAACTATTTAATAAAGCAAATTTTGTGTTGATATTCATAATAGTTTTTATAATATTTGGTTTAACGTGTAAACGAAGGCTCTTTTTCAAAAAAATAATTTATCGAGGTTTTTGTCAGCAATCGTGTTTTTGATGAAGTCAAAAACTAGCTAATAGACTGAAAATCTATATAAATAAAAATGAATCGTAAAATGTGTTGCTAAGCGCAAAACTCGAGAAACGGCTGGACCAATTCAGCTATTTTTTTTTTTCATATCATCGTTAAAGTCTAGGGAAGGTTTTTATGAAGAGAAAAACTGGAAAAATTGCTGGGAAACGGAAAATGCGAGTATGGAAGTGCGGTAATTAATGCATCACCTGTGGGTTTAAGTAAAATGCGGAGTGATGCGAATGTTTGCTACTCAATTTTATTTAGGCGTTTTGTTTTATTAATCCCCTTATTTTGCATTTGCATGCTTGCTTGCTTGGCTGGAAGATGTTTCGACCTATAGTGTCTGAAATAGGGACGTTTTCTTCATTTTTTTTGTACACTACTTTTTTCGTTTAAAGTGGAACAAAGATTGCGGAGTAAATGAGTTTTATGACATGAGTACCTTAATACTACCTACTAAATAATAACAAAACAAATTTAAATGAACTAAAATAATTTCCTTGCTCACCCGCGACCTTACGAGTGTAGTGTGGTGGTGGTGATGGATGGGTTTGTGTGATTTTCTGTGTGTTCTTACAGTGTGGAGGTGGAGGAACTGCATGAACACGCATATTTTGCATAAGCTTAGCTATCGTAAGGTCGCGGGTGAGCAAGGAAATTATTTTAGTTCATTGATATGGACCTCCGCAAAGTAACGCCTGATTCAATAAATTATTTAAAAACAAATTTGTTTACGTTCCTCAATTTACATTGACTGGTTGATTTATTTTGTGTTTTGATTTAATCTATTTATACTCATGCCACCTATAAGACAAGGGCGAAGCAATTTGGGTCGAAGAACTCGAAATGCTACAAACCAAGCTAATTATCAGAGTAATCGAACAGCCCAGCAACGTCAAGAGCGAAATGAAATTGAAAGGATTCGGATAGCACAAACCCGTGCAGAGCGCGTGCGTGAGCTGAATGCAGCTAATAATGTTGTAAGTTTCAATCGAGCTGCTTTCAATTACAATGTTACAATTGACTACAGTGCCTACCAATGCGTTGCTATTGGATCTATGAACTCAGTTTGCCCATATTGTAAGGCATTGAAGTACAAAAATGAAGCCGCTGGATTGTGTTGCGCAAATGGCAAAGTGAAATTAATACCATTGGTGAAATTAATATATATATATTATATATATTTAAAGTACCCAAAAAATCTGTTCTGATATATTAGGTAGTGAAAATTAATAATTTCATCATATGCTGCATCATCACCAGAATTTAATTATAACAGATAAGTTTTCTACATCATTATATTTAGTGTAGATAGCCTAGATTTCTGTAGACTTGCTTGCTTCCATGCTCGCTTGCATGCTTGCTTGCTTGCTTGCATACTCGCTTGCTTGCTTTCTTGCATGCTTGCTTGCATGCCAGCTTGCATGCTTGCTTGCTTGCTTGCATACTCGCTTGCTTGCTTTCTTGCATGCTGGCTTGCATGCTTGCTAGCATGCAAGCTTGGTTACACGCTTCCATGTTCGCTAGCGTGCATGCTTGCTTGCATTCTTGCATGCCTGCTTGCATGCTTGGTTACATGCTTCCATGTTCGCTAGCGTGCATGCTTTTTGCATGCTTGCTTGCATGCATGCTTGGTAACATGCCTCCATGTTCGCTAGCGTGCATGCTTGCTTGCATGCTTGCTTGCATTCTTGCATGCCTACTTGCATGATTGGTTACATGCTTCCATGTTCGCTAGCGTGCATGCTTGGTTACATGCTTCCATGTTCGCTAGCGTGCATGCTTGGTTACATGCTTCCATGTTCGCTAGCGTGCATGCTTTCTTGCATGCTTGCTTGCATGCTTGCATGCCTGCTTCCAAGCTTGCTTGCATGCATGCTTGGTAACATGCCTCCATGTTCGCTAGCGTGCATGCTTGCTTGCATGCTTGCTTGCATTCTTGCATGCCTGCTTGCATGATTGGTTACATGCTTCCATGTTCGTTAGCGTGCATGCTTCCTTGCATGCTTGCTTGCATGCATGCTTGGTTACATGCTTCCATATTCGCTAGCGTGCATGCTTTCTTGCATGCTTGCTTGCATGCTTGCATGCCTGCTTCCAAGCTTGCATGCCTGCTTCCAAGCTTGCTTGCATGCTTGCTTGCATTCTTGCATGCCTGCTTGCATGCTTGGTTACATGCTTCCATGTTTGCTAGCGTGCATGCTTTCTTGCATGCTTGCTTGCATGCATGCTTGGTAACATGCCTCCATGTTCGCTAGCGTGCATGCTTGCATGCTTGCTTGCATTCTTGCATGTTCGCTAGCGTGCATGCTTTCTTGCATGCTTGCTTGCATGCCTGCTTCCAAGCTTACATGCCTGCTTCCAAGCTTGCTTGCATGCATGCTTGGTAACATGCCTCCATGTTCGCTAGCGCGCATGCTTGCTTGCATTCTTGCATGCCTGCTTGCATGATTGGTTACATGCTTCCATGTTCGCTAGCGTGCATGCTTGCTTGCATGCTTGCTTGCATGCATGCTTGGGTACATGCTTCCATGTTCGCTAGCGTGCATGCTTTCTTGCATGCTTGCTTGCATGCTTGCATGCCTGCTTCCAAGCTTGCATGCCTGCTTCCAAGCTTGCTTGCATGCATGCTTGGTAACATGCCTCCATGTTCGCTAGCGTGCATGCTTGCTTGCATGCTTGCTTGCATGCTTGCTTGCATGCTTGCTTGAATACATGCTTCCTTGCGTGCTCGCTTGCATGCATTGTTACTTGCATACATACTTGCTTGCATACTTGGTTGCATGCTTGCTTGCATGCTCGCTTGCGTGCATGGTTACTTGCATACTGGCTTGCATGCATGCTTGCTCCTCGCTTGCGTGCTCGCATTGATTCCTCACTATAAAAAAAGTACATGGCTAATAAGGTAACACAATATAAATTGATTTTAAGGCAGAACGAAGTTTGCGGGGCCAGCTAGTATACATATAAAAAATTGCAGTTGTAAGTATTGTGTAAGTATATTTTAAATATTTTCTAAAATTGTAGTTTTCACTACGTACAGCGCCTTAAGCGTGTAATGTATTTGTATATCATACCACTGCATAAGTTTGTTTGTTTGTTTGTTTGTTTATACTCTTTATTGTACAAAAAGGAAAAACAAAAAGGTTACATAAATAAAAGTTGTGTTAAGTACAAAGGCGGACTTATCCCTGCAGGGATCTCTGCCAGTCAACCTTTGAGTGGTAGAGGAGCAATCCAAAAAACAAGGATCGACAAATAGAGCAAAACATTTGAACAAATATAAATGCATATATAAACCTCAAATACCTAACTATATACAATAAATATATAACACATATATAAAACATTAATATATTTATAACTAAATATAAAATAAAATACATAAATACACACATTTACATACAATACATAAATAATACAAGTATAAAGGATAATTACTTATTAAATAATCAAGGAACTATAGTGTGAGCCACATCTTCTTCAATGTCTCTCTGAACGAGTATACGGAGGAAGATTGTCGGACGGCGATCGGCAACCGATTCCACAACCTAGCCGCATGCACAGAAAAGGATTTGGAGTAGATCTTGGATGAGGTAGAAGGAGATGCTAGAAGGAGATTGGCGCTTGACCGCAAACGATGTTGGCTGCCTTCAGCTAAGTAGCTGAATCGCCCAGAAAGATATAAAGGAGCCGAAGGATTAAAAAGAATGTTGAAGAGCAATGACAGAATGTGGACGTTTCTGCGGTCCCTGATAGATAGCCATTTAAGTTGCGTGCGAAACTGTGAAACGTGATCGTATTTACGGAGTCCAAAAATGTACCGAATACACACGTTCTGGAGGCGATCGAGCTTGTCAAGCAGCCCCTCACTCAGATCCAGGTACCCAACATCACCATAATCGAGTATTGGAAGTAAAAGAGATTGGGTCAAACTGATTTTGGTTTGGAGTGGCAGAAAATTCTGCAAGCGCCTGAGCGAGTGAAGTGAGGCAAAAAGTTTGCGACTGACCTCAGCAACCTGAGCTGACCAGGAAAATGTCTGGTCCATGGTGATTCCCAGATTTCTGACGGTAGGCGAAAAAGGAATAACAGTACCATCAAAATATAGGTTTGGAACTACCATGTCAGAAATCTGAGAAATAAAATATGGACTGCCAATCATGATTGCCTGTGTCTTTTTCGCGTTTACCTTGAGGCCAAAACTTGCAGCCCAATCTCGAATGGTCGTAAGGTCAGAATTAATGCGTTCAATCAACCCAGGAAGATCGCCAAGAGCAGCAGCAGAGTAAATTTGCAAATCGTCTGCATATAAGTGGTAGCAGGAATTCAAAGAGGAGGTAATACCGTTAATGAAGATAGAAAAAAGGAGAGGGGACAGTACACCCCCCCTGAGGGACACCAGCGGTAAGATCACACCACGCTGAGGAAGCGTCCTCAATCCTGACTCGCTGTTGCCTCCCACAGAGGTAGGAACGGAACCACGATAAAGCGGTGGAAGATAAATTTAAAGTGCTCAGTATGCCTAAAAGGATGTCGAAGTCCACGGTACTAAACGCACTGCTAAAGTCCAACAGCACCAAAACTGTCAGCTTTCTGTTCTCAATATTATGACGTATGTCATCAGTGACCTTGACGAGAGCGGTGACAGTGCTATGCCCAGGACGAAAACCAGATTGAAAAGGGTTAAATAAGTCGTGTCTATTCAGGTGATAGGAGAGACGTCGACTTACAAAATGTTCGACTATTTTGGATAAAACCGGGAGAATTTAAATGGGACGATATTCAGAGAAGGAACTAGGATTCGACTTTTTAGGAAGGGATTACATGAGCACATTTCCACAACGAAGGAAAACAGCCCGAGGATAGTGAATAATTAATAATATGGGAAAGGATAGGTGCAATGATTAATAGTAGATTAATAGTAATAGCTAGCTGGCCCCGCAAACTTCGTTCTGCCTTAAAATCAATTTATATTGTGTTACCTTATTAGCCATGTACTTTTTTTTATAGTGAGGAATCAATGCGAGCACGCAAGCGAGGGAGCAAGCATGCATGCAAGCCAGTATGCAAGTAACCATGCACGCATGCGAGCATGCAAGCAAGCATGCAACCAAGTATGCAAGCAAGTATGTATGCAAGTAACAATGCATGCAAGCGAGCACACAATGAAGCATGTATTCAAGCAAGCATGCAAGCAAGCATGCAAGCAAGCATGCAAGCAAGCATGCAAGCAAGCATGCACGCTAGCGAACATGGAGGCATGTTACCAAGCATGCATGCAAGCAAGCTTGGAAGCAGGCATGCAAGCATGGAAGCAGGCATGCAAGCATGCAAGCAAGCATGCAAGCAAGCATGCAAGCAAGCATGCACGCTAGCGAACATGGAAGCATGTAACCAAGCAAGCATGCACGCTAGCGAACATGGAAGCATGTAACCAAGCATGCATGCAAGCAAGCAAGCATGCAAGCAAGCATGCACGCTAGCGAACATGGAAGCATGTAACCAATCATGCAAGCAGGCATGCAAGAATGCAAGCAAGCATGCAAGCATGCACGCTAGCGAACATGGAGGCATGTTACCAAGCATGCATGCAAGCAAGCATGCAAGAAAGCATGCACGCTAGCAAACATGGAAGCATGTAACCAAGCATGCAAGCAGGCATGCAAGAATGCAAGCAAGCATGCAAGCAAGCTTGGAAGCAGGCATGCAAGCATGCAAGCAAGCATGCAAGAAAGCATGCACGCTAGCGAATATGGAAGTATGTAACCAAGCATGCATGCAAGCAAGCATGCACGCTAGCGAACATGGAAGCATGTAACCAATCATGCAAGCAGGCATGCAAGAATGCAAGCAAGCATGCAAGCAAGCATGCACGCTAGCGAACATGGAGGCATGTTACCAAGCATGCAAGCAGGCAAGCAAGCATGCAAGCAAGCATGCACGCTAGCGAACATGGAGGCATGTTACCAAGCATGCATGCAAGCAAGGCAAGCATGCAAGAAAGCATGCACGCTAGCGAACATGGAAGCATGTAACTAAGCATGCAAGCAAGCATGCAAGAATGCAAGCAAGCATGCACGCTAGCGAACATGGAAGCGTGTAACCAAGCTTGCATGCTAGCAAGCATGCAAGCCAGCATGCAAGAAAGCAAGCAAGCGAGTATGCAAGCAAGCAAGCAAGCATGCAAGCTGACATGCAAGCAAGCATGCAAGAAAGCAAGCAAGCATGCAAGCTGGCATGCAAGCAAGCATGCAAGAAAGCAAGCAAGCGAGTCTACAGAAATCTAGGCTATCTACACTAAATATAATGATGTAGAAAACTTATCTGTTATAATTAAATTCTGGTGATGATGCCGCATATGATGAAATTATTAATTTTCACTACCTAATATATAAGAACAGATTTTTTTGGGTACTTTAAATATATAATATATATATTAATTTCACCAATGGTATTAATTTCACTTTGCCATTTGCGCAACACAATCCAGCGGCTTCATTTTTGTACTTCAATGCCTTACAATGTGGGCAAACTGAGTTCATAGATCCAATAGCAACGCATTGGTAGGCACTGTAGTCAATTGTAACATTGTAATTTAAAGCAGCTCGATTGAAACTTACAACATTATTAGCTGCATTCAGCTCATTACGCTCTGCACGGATTTGTGCTATCCGAATCCTTTCAATTTCATTTCGCTCTTGATGTTGCTGGGCTGTTCGATTACTCTGATAATTAGCTTGGTTTGTAGCATTTCGAGTTCTTCGACCCAAATTGCTTCGCCCTCGTCTTATAGGTGGCATGAGTCATCATGTCAGCCGAAAGACGTCCACTGCTGGACATAGGCCTCCCCCAAGGCTCTCCACTCAGACCGGTCTTGTGCTTTCCGCATCCACCGCGATCCCGCGATCTTAACCAAGTCGTCGCTCCATCTTGTTGGAGGCCTACCGACAGCTCGTCTCCCGGTCCGCGGATGCGGTGGCATGAGTATAAATAGATTAAATCAAAACACAAAATAAATCAACCAGTCAATGTAAATTGAGGAACGTAAACAAATTGTTTTTAAATAATTTATTGAATCAGGCGTTACTTTGCGGAGGTCCATATCAATGAACTTAAATAATTTCCTTGCTCACCCGCGACCTTACGATAGCTAAGCTTATGCAAAATATGCGTGTTCATGCAGTTCCTCCACCTCCACACTGTAAGAACACACACAAATCACACAACCCATCCATCACCACCACCACACTACACTCGTAAGGTCGCGGGTGAGCAAGGAAATTATTTTAGTTCATTTAAATTTGTTTTTGTTATTATTTAGTAGGTAGTATTAAGGTACTCGTCATAAAACTCATTTACTCGGCAATCTTCGTTCCACTTTAAACCAAAAAAGTAGTGTACGAAAAAAAAATGGAAGAAAACGTCCCTATTTCAGACACTATAGGTCCAAACATCTTCCAGCCAAGCAAGCAAGCATGCAAATGCAAAATAAGGGGATTAATAAAACAAAACGCCTAAATAAAATTGAGTAGCAAACATTCGCATCACTCCGCATTTTACTAAAACCCACAGGTGATGCATTAATTACCGCACTTCCATACTCTCATTTTCTTTTTCCCAGCAATTTTTCCAGTTTTTCTCTTCATAAAAACCTTCCCTAGACTTTAACGATGATATGAAAAAAAAAAATAGCTGAATTGGTCCAGCCGTTCTCGAGTTTTGCGCTTAGCAACACATTTTACGATTCATTTTTATTTATATAGACTAGCTGGCCCCGCAAACTTCGTTCTGCCTTAAAATCAATTTATATTGTGTTACCTTATTAGCCATGTACTTTTTTTTATAGTGAGGAATCAATGCGAGCACGCAAGCGAGGGAGCAAGCATGCATGCAAGCCAGTATGCAAGTAACCATGCACGCAAGCGAGCATGCAAGCAAGCATGCAACCAAGTATGCAAGCAAGTATGTATGCAAGTAACAATGCATGCAAGCGAGCACGCAAGGAAGCATGTATTCAAGCAAGCATGCAAGCAAGCATGCAAGCAAGCATGCAAGCAAGCATGCACGCTAGCGAACATGGAGGCATGTTACCAAGCATGCATGCAAGCAAGCTTGGAAGCAGGCATGCAAGCTTGGAAGCAGGCATGCAAGCATGCAAGCAAGCATGCAAGAAAGCATGCACGCTAGCGAACATGGAAGCATGTACCCAAGCATGCATGCAAGCAAGCATGCAAGCAAGCATGCACGCTAGCGAACATGGAAGCATGTAACCAATCATGCAAGCAGGCATGCAAGAATGCAAGCAAGCATGCGCGCTAGCGAACATGGAGGCATGTTACCAAGCATGCATGCAAGCAAGCTTGGAAGCAGGCATGTAAGCTTGGAAGCAGGCATGCAAGCAAGCATGCAAGAAAGCATGCACGCTAGCGAACATGCAAGAATGCAAGCAAGCATGCAAGCATGCACGCTAGCGAACATGGAGGCATGTTACCAAGCATGCATGCAAGCAAGCATGCAAGAAAGCATGCACGCTAGCAAACATGGAAGCATGTAACCAAGCATGCAAGCAGGCATGCAAGAATGCAAGCAAGCATGCAAGCAAGCTTGGAAGCAGGCATGCAAGCTTGGAAGCAGGCATGCAAGCATGCAAGCAAGCATGCAAGAAAGCATGCACGCTAGCGAATATGGAAGCATGTAACCAAGCATGCATGCAAGCAAGCATGCAAGGAAGCATGCACGCTAACGAACATGGAAGCATGTAACCAATCATGCAGCAGGCATGCAAGAATGCAAGCAAGCATGCAAGCAAGCATGCACGCTAGCGAACATGGAGGCATGTTACCAAGCATGCATGCAAGCAAGCTTGGAAGCAGGCATGCAAGCATGCAAGCAAGCATGCAAGAAAGCATGCACGCTAGCGAACATGGAAGCATGTAACCAAGCATGCACGCTAGCGAACATGGAAGCATGTAACCAAGCATGCACGCTAGCGAACATGGAAGCATGTAACCAATCATGCAAGTAGGCAGCAAGAATGCAAGCAAGCATGCAAGCAAGCATGCACGCTAGCGAACATGGAGGCATGTTACCAAGCATGCATGCAAGCAAGCATGCAAAAAAGCATGCACGCTAGCGAACATGGAAGCATGTAACCAAGCATGCAAGCAGGCATGCAAGAATGCAAGCAAGCATGCACGCTAGCGAACATGGAAGCGTGTAACCAAGCTTGCATGCTAGCAAGCATGCAAGCCAGCATGCAAGAAAGCAAGCAAGCGAGTATGCAAGCAAGCAAGCAAGCATGCAAGCTGGCATGCAAGCAAGCATGCAAGAAAGCAAGCAAGCGAGTATGCAAGCAAGCAAGCAAGCATGCAAGCGAGCATGGAAGCAAGCAAGTCTACAGAAATCTAGGCTATCTACACTAAATATAATGATGTAGAAAACTTATCTGTTATAATTAAATTCTGGTGATGATGCAGCATATGATGAAATTATTAATTTTCACTACCTAATATATCAGAACAGATTTTTTTGGGTACTTTAAATATATATAATATATATATATTAATTTCACCAATGGTATTAATTTCACTTTGCCATTTGCGCAACACAATCCAGCGGCTTCATTTTTGTACTTCAATGCCTTACAATATGGGCAAACTGAGTTCATAGATCCAATAGCAACGCATTGGTAGGCACTGTAGTCAATTGTAACATTGTAATTGAAAGCAGCTCGATTGAAACTTACAACATTATTAGCTGCATTCAGCTCACGCACGCGCTCTGCACGGGTTTGTGCTATCCGAATCCTTTCAATTTCATTTCGCTCTTGACGTTGCTGGGCTGTTCGATTACTCTGATAATTAGCTTGGTTTGTAGCATTCGAGTTCTTCGACCCAAATTGCTTCGCCTTGTCTTATAGGTGGCATGAGTATAAATAGATTAAATCAAAACACAAAATAAATCAACCAGTCAATGTAAATTGAGGAACGTAAACAAATTTGTTTTTAAATAATTTATTGAATCAGGCGTTACTTTGCGGAGGTCCATATCAATGAACTAAAATAATTTCCTTGCTCACCGCGACCTTACGATAGCTAAGCTTATGCAAAATATGCGTGTTCATGCAGTTCCTCCACCTCCACACTGTAAGAACACACAGAAAATCACACAAACCCATCCATCACCACCACCACACTACACTCGTAAGGTCGCGGGTGAGCAAGGAAATTATTTTAGTTCATTTAAATTTGTTTTTGTTATTATTTAGTAGGTAGTATTAAGGTACTCATGTCATAAAACTCATTTACTCCGCAATCTTTGTTCCACTTTAAACGAAAAAAGTAGTGTACAAAAAAAAAATGAAGAAAACGTCCCTATTTCAGACACTATAGGTCGAAACATCTTCCAGCCAAGCAAGCAAGCATGCAAATGCAAAATAAGGGGGATTAATAAAACAAAACGCCTAAATAAAATTGAGTAGCAAACATTCGCATCACTCCGCATTTTACTTAAACCCACAGGTGATGCATTAATTACCGCACTTCCATACTCGCATTTCCGTTTCCCAGCAATTTTTCCAGTTTTCTCTTCATAAAAACCTTCCCTAGACTTTAACGATGATATGAAAAAAAAAAATAGCTGAATTGGTCCAGCCGTTCTCGAGTTTTGCGCTTAGCAACACATTTTACGATTCATTTTTATTTATATAGACAAGTATTATACCTATACCGTGCTTTTAATGATTTCTGTTAACTTCGATTCGATAGATATATCTTAGTTCTAGAAACTACTTGATAGCGACTGATACCTAATTTATTGAATCAGGCTAACGCCTGATCGCCTTTGCGGAGGTCCATATCAATGAACTAAAAGAATTTCTTTGCTCAACCGCGACCTTAGATAGCTAAGTTTATGTAAAATATGTATGCGTGTTCATACAGTTCCTCCACCTCCACACTGTAATAACACACACAACACAAATCACACAAGCTGCTGCTGAGCATGGTGTACGGTTGTGTCGCTCTGAAGATGAGCTCTGGTTGAGTTCGAAACGCGTCAGTGTAGTGTGGTGGTGGTGATAGATGGTTTGTGTGATTTGTGTGTATTCTTACAGTGTGGAGGTGGAGGAACTGCTTGAACACGCATGCATGTCTTGCATAAGCTTAGCTATCATATCATCTAATACTCGTATAGTATAACTTGATAGTAGAGTAAGACGGACGGTTCGAAACGAATTTCGAATTTCAGAGTAGCGTCCCATAGTTGTAATGATTCTCGGAAGTTTGTACGATAATAACATTGGCGCATACGCATCGACGAATCTGAACGCCAACTGACGTTTCTTGTTTGTAGGTCGGCTGCGTTTCGTGTCGATAAAACTACCGTGAGACTCACTCATCCATCCATCCATACTTCCATACCTCTCCGGTGGCGAATGCACTAGTCCCAAAACGCACTATTAGTCAATACACTCTAATTTCGAAAGCCCCTCTTCTCATAAGAAACTAGGCCCATAAAACACCATATTTCCAAAAAGGCTCATTCTCGATTTACACGAGAACCATTGAGAACTAGTCCAAAATACACCTTTCCCAAAATACCCCAAATTGTGTTCACCCAGGTGGCGTAATACTTCATTCTCATTATTAATGCGAAAGTGTGTGTGTTTGTGTGTATGTTTGTCCATCTTTCTTTTCAACGTGATAGATTATGGGTCAGATTACCGAACATCATATAGGGTACTTCCGTTGTCCTAGAAACTTGAAATTTGCTATGAAGGTAGCTATTATAGCACAGCGCAACCAATAATAACTCTGAAAATTTCATTTTTTTGTTTGGGTAACACTACTTTACACCCGAGGCCTCACTCCAACTTGAAGTGAAGGCCCTTTAAGTGGGAGTGAGGGCTTTCTAACAGGTGATCGCTAGATGGTGATCGTGAGGTCCGTTTGACGCTAGTGTTGCTATGTGTGTTTCTGTGAATCAAATTTTGGTAGCCGAATTTGACCCACTTCCAGTGGACGGATTGACTTGGAATTTGATGTGCATACATAGGTCGGAAGACATTGCAAGTACAGACAACAAAAAGAGCTTCCTTAATTATTTTTTAATTAAAAACTTCACAAATAGTAGGTACTTTCAATTATTTTTATGAATTTTCGCATTTTAGTATTAATTTTTTTGTTTTTTATGTTACGCCGAAAAATATTTGTTTCTTTCTTTCTAGCTGGTAAACCCTCCAGCACGTCAGTGAAATGCGTTCTCTGTTCGGTTTCTGGCGCGTAAACGGCTCGCCTCTAGAAGAATGTCTGACACGTGCCTAAGGTGAGACTAATACCACCATGACATATAGCTTTAAGACCTGCTGTCCACGTAGAACGCACGCCATGTCGTTTGACATTGACGCTTGTGCAGCTTGCTGGCATCCTGCGTAGAAAGGAACGCAACTGGAAGGAAGGCGATAATCAAACAACATTCAAGCCATGGCCATGACTGCTTATCCTCCCGTCTACCCTTCACATGCTTAGTCTAAATCTACCCTCACTCATCATCATCATCATCATCCCAGCCTATATACGTCCCACTGCTGGGCACAGGCCTCCTCTCAGAACAAGAGGGCTTGGGCCATAGTTCCCACGCGGGCCCAGTGCGGATTGGGAACTTCACACACACCATTGAATCGCTTCGCAGGTTTGTGCAGGTTTCCTCACGATGTTTTCCTTCACCGCAAAGCTCGTGGTAAATTTCAAATGTAATTCCGCACATGAATTTCGAAAAACTCAGAGGTGCGAGCCGGGGTTCGAACCCACGACCCTCTGCTTGAGAGGCGATAGGTCAAACCACTGGCCACCACGGCTTACACCCCCCTCACCCTCACTGCTTCTATAATAATATCACAGTAGGAGCTGCTTGACGGTACGTTGCGTTTGCGTCTCGTGTAGAGATGGGTAAATCCGGATCTGAAGATTCAAAAGAGTCAGATCCTCAAGCGGATCCGAATCCCTTAATGACTCCTTTCAAATCTTATCGACTCCGGAGTTACTAACTCCGACCAAGTCCGGCCGGATCGAGCGGCTCGTGAACGCCGTCACACTCACTCGCTCCACTTTTGCGCTCGGCTCGGATCGGATCGGATCGGATCGGATCTTATTTCATCATATTATGTATGGTCGGGCGCTGAGTGAGCCGGTACCTACGTTCGGTACTCGGACAACTCGCTCGGTTATTTTGGAAAGAAATGAGATAGAATTGAAACATAATAATACTTAATATGACCGGAGCGGCAAAAATTGCAGGGAAAAATAGGTCTTATGACACAGAATTTAAATCATAATATTGTTTGGAATCACTAGGCAGGCAGGCTTACACAATTTAGAATTTTTCAACATCAAAAGGACGAAACGAATCGGTACTTCAGTTCAGTACCTTGACCTTGGTACCGACCGAACTAAGCCGGGCCGGATCGGCCATAGATAAACTAATAATCGCTCGAAAAAACCGGAGTCATTAAAGGAGTCGGATTCAATAAGCGGATTCGTCGGTACCGACACGCGACTTCGCGGAGTTGAGATTACCCATGTCTAGTCTCGTGGACAACAGTAGGGCTATTACGAAACTCGAAGTTCGTGTCGCGCGGTCCCTCTGACACTTATACTATTTAATACGTGAGCGAGAGGGACGATACGAACTTCCAGTTTCGAGTTTTTTAGTAGCCCTGCAGTTTCGTTCCTGTCTATGCAGGACGCAAGCTGCACCACAAGCGTCAAAATAACGACGTAAGCGCATGACGCGCGGTCTACGTGGACCGTAGGCTTAAAGGTCTTGACCCTCTACACCGTGTCATATCATGACCGTACTAGGAACGTGTCGAGATGAAACGCACGTTTCTTAACCAACTGCCATGCTCGGAGCGTCAGTATGACACGCTGTTGACTTGTAGTCCGTGTCGCGTTGCATTCCGTGCCTGATACGTTAAACGGTTATGGTATGATACGGTGTCCTGGGCGTCTGCCCAAAAGCAGAAGGTCTCTACAGCTATAAGTTACTATAAGTGTTCACTTCACCGCCTTCCGCCGCATCACACATTTTGCTTAGACACAGAGCTCTGCTTACGGCAGTTGTCTC
This sequence comes from Choristoneura fumiferana, assembly GCF_025370935.1. NCBI lineage: Eukaryota > Metazoa > Arthropoda > Insecta > Lepidoptera > Tortricidae > Choristoneura > Choristoneura fumiferana. The sequence goes on from NC_133489.1 coordinate 1,295,702, forward strand.
ACCGCCGGCGAGGAAACGATTGGCTATCGACTATTTTCTCGCCCAAGAAACGAACAAAAGATATAAGGTCCTGTGTGAGTAAAAGAGACATATATATTAATAGTTGATCGCTGGCGGTTCACACTGCCGGCGAGAACTCGCTCTTACTTCTTTTATCGTAGCGACAAGAGCTATAAAACTCGCTGGGCTATAAAACTAGCTCAGCGATACTCGCTCAGCGCTGTTAGCTTGGCGGCCGCCCGGCTCGAGCGAGTGGAGCGAGTAATCGCCCGTCGTGCTCGAACACTCGCTTTTCACTGCTCGCCCACCCGTTTCTAGTTACTCGCTCTGCTCGCTTGTCGCTCATCGTCGGCGGTGGGACAAGTGCTTACAACTGGTTATTTATTGACGCGGTCGTTTAATATTTCGATGTACCAAAAAAATTATACGGAATGTTCGGTGCCCGAGTCCGGCTCGTACTTGGCCGGTTTTTAGGTTCCGGAGCCAAAATGGCAAAAACGGAACCCTTATAGTTTCGTCAAGTTCGTCTGTCTGTCTGTCCGTCCGTATGTCACAGGCATTTTACTCGAAAACGACAAGATGTATATCAATGAAATGTGGAGTACAGATGTCTTGTCAACGCCGCTATTTAGTTTTATAGTTAAATTACAAAAATAATATTTATAGGGGGGGCACTCCATACACGTGTGGCACATAGTTCGACAGCTCTTTTGAAAAGATAGTAAGGTTTTCAAAAACTTTTTGATTAAGTGAAGATTTCCGGAAATAATCTCTCCCAAAGTAGCAAAATTGTGCCAACCCCCTATATCTTGTAAACCGTTTGTCCAAAAAATATGCAAAAAATGGAAAGGTAACGCCTAATAAATACTTTCAACGAAAATTGGTTCAACATGATCGCATATACCATTTTTGAGTTATTGCCGAAAAACTGCGCTTCTCAACAAAAGGACGTAAGCGCCGTGAAGATACGCTCTTTTTCTGGTAATAGATTTAAAGACTGTAGTGTTTTAATTGTGATATAACGCACATAATATTACTTGATTTTTTTCGTAATGGCTACGGAACCCTATTTCGGGCGTGTCCGACATGCTCTTGGCCGGTTTTTTTAGCTGACCTCTATCTCACCCGATAGTAAGGCTGCGTTGCCACCAGAGATGTACGAGGATGTGTTGCGTGGAATATTTTATATTATTATGAGCCAATGAGGGCTATCGCGAATGAATTCGCCGCTAGAGGCGCTAGTGTAGCGTGAGGTCTCCGAAATGTCAAATCTCATAGTTTTTGGGTGAGCTACGCGAGTTTGTATAATTAGAATAATTTATGAATATTTGCATTACCTGAAATTAATTATGGCAATTATGCGTTACGGGGCAATGAATGTCTGTGTTTTGAGACAGTTTTGTCTTTCGGAAACTTTTGTCTTCCCTTTATTTCCGAACAAAACGGGACTACGCAACACTGTGGTTGCTCGATATTGTTATGGTATTATTTTAAGGTGTATTCAATATGATTTTAATCTAAACATTGTTTTCACACCCGTAATAACAGACTATGAAAGCCATACTTATAAACCTCACGCAACAGTGGCGCCATCTAGTAAGACAAAAAACGATAGCCCTCATTAAAAGGCTTCAACACTCTTCTTATTATGTACTAGCGACCCGCCCCGGCTTCGCACGGGCAAAGTAAAAAAAAACCGGACAAGTGCGGGTCAGATTTAAGTACTTAACTTAGACAACATTAGACATTAGCAAAAATGGAACAAAAACACGTTTTCCGCACGGGAGCCCTCCAATATTTATTCAATTTTCATTAAATTATTTAGTTTTAAAGTGAATTAAAGTACAAATTAATATTCTGTGAATATTTGCCGTAAAGAGCACCCCTGAAATATTTATTTTATTCTGTTTTTAGTATTTGTTGTTATAACGGCAACAGAAATATATCATCTGTGAAAATTTCAACTGTCTAGCTATCACGGTTCATGAGATACAGCCTAGTGACAGACAGACAGACAGTGGCAAGTTTTTTACACTTTGAGGCACATTATTGAAGTTTTAGTAGGGAACCCTAATTTTTCTGGTAATAAATATGGCACTTTGGAATAATTTAGCATTCTAATAGTGAAAGAGTTGTTAAAATCGGTCCAGTAGTTTTGAGTTAATTCGTAACAAACATCCAAAGCCAAGCCTAGCGCCAGCTCAGCCTCTTGTTCTAGAAGGAGGCCTGTGCAGCAGTGGGACGTATATAGGCTGGGATGATGAGATGAAACATCAAAAATCCAAATCTTTTCTCTTTATAATAATATTAGTAAATATACGAAAACATTCCTCGCACATCTCTGGTGGAAACAGCCTAAGTGCCCAGAAAGTTGTCAAAAAATTAGAAATTTAAGGAAACTTGACGACTATGTCAATAAACTTTTCTAATGCAACCTTAGCACGGAAGAGATCGCTCTGAAGCGATAAGGCCGCCTATTGCTTACCTTAGAAAATCTCTATGTATACATATATTTTCTCTGTACTGCTTACTGTGTTGGTTTTGGTGCAATAAAGAGTTATTGTATTGTATTGTATTTTTAGCGCGTTAAGTAAATTGCAACTGCTAGGATTAGAGAACATATTTGCCGCTAATTTTTTATGAAACGCAAACCAATTATCGATTTTTTGATTTTTTGCGAAATCCCGGAATTTCCGTTTACGTGTGCCAAGCCGCAGGTTAAAGTTAATAATTAGTTAAGTATAAACAAATTAATAGTTATAAAACCGGCCAATTGCGAGTCGGACTCGCGCCCGAGGGTTCCGTACAAATATTTTATTATATATGTAACTTAAATGTATGCTTTTCGCAATTTTTCCTTTATCTGTGCTATAAAAGGTTGCTTTGTACCAAATTTAAAGATTCTATGTTCACGGGAAGTACCCTATAGGTTTTGAATATAAAATGATAAACGGCTGTATCTTTTGATTGCGTCGGCTTAGAAGTTTGATTTTTTACAGCAGCTCCAAGGGACAGTAGACTTAGTAGGATTTGATATAAATTTCAGCTTGATTCCTCCACGCGTTCCTGTGAAAAAGGGGTTTGACAGACGGACGAACGGACAACAAAGTGATCCTATAAGGGTTCCGTTTTTTCCTTTCGAGGTACGGAAGCCTAAAAAGGACAGAGATATATGTCAGTAGATACCTAATGAATGACTGTGTCTATGTATGCTCTGTCATCTAAACAGTTTCCACGTAGCTAACGGTATCAATGAATCACTAACTGCTTTCGATTTCGTGGACTTACAACGACATCAGCCAACTTGGATTTTTCGTCCTGCTCATGACCTAGTTTAATAAAGGTTTTTGTTCAAAGATAGACAGAGGCAAGTTATCTCTATACACTTAACTTAAAACATTTCTGAGACATAGGTCGAAATAATATTTTTTTTTTATTTTGATTAAAGCGTATGTCCTTGCCCAGGCAGCGATTCTACCAAAGATGTGCGAAGATGTGATGCAAGGGAAGTGTTTGTGGTAACCAATGGAAAACGCTACATTAACATAACCTCGCAACGCATCCTGGAATCTCTAGTGGAAACGTAGTCTAAGGATAATTAGTCATCATTTCATTACATTTTGGCGTTATTTCATTACACAAAAAAGGTCCTTGGGTTTTATTCAGGATCAGGGGGTTGCAATCAAGTTGGCCTGCATGTAACGACTGTTTACGAGCAAAGTGTGATGAAAATTATGTCCATCTTTGGCCTAGGATCTGGACACATAAATATATAAATATATCACGGGACAATTCACACCAATTGACCTAGTCCAAAGTAAGCTTAGCAAAGCTTGTGTTATGGGTACTAAGCAACGGATAAATATAATTATACTAGCTTTTACCCGTGGCTTCGCACGCGTAATCTATTCGGTCTGGTAGTTGCAATTGAAATTTTCGGGACTTTACAAAATTCCCCTGGAAATTTCCAAAATTTATATCGTGGTCTTCATTGAGGTTGTGTTGTGAATAACTGTACGAAATTCAAGACTAACCAGTGCTGAAATTTCAAAAAATTTCCCTATCTATCAAATTCAAATAATTTATTCAGTAAATAGGCCGCAATGGGCACTTTTACACGTCATTTTTTAAACTACCAGCGCTTTCGGAAAGACCATCATTGCCAAGAAGAATGCGCCGCAAGAAACTTGGCAGAAAGTCATTTTTTAAAAATATAATTACAAATAAAACTTTAAAACTACAGTGTACAATTAAAGAAAAAATACAAAATAATAATAATAATACAGAGATGTATGGGGTCCTTAGTTATAAAACTATCCCGTGTGAATATCGGGATAAAAAGTAGCGTACTTATGTGTTATTCCAGATATCCGGCTACCTACATACCAAATTTCATGCCTCTAAGCTCAGCGGTTATTATTTCAAGATTTTATCCCTATCCCGTGGGAATATCGGGGTAAAATAGCCTATGTGTTATTCCAGAGGTCCAGCTACCTACATACCAAATTTCATAGCTCTAAGCCCAATGGTTGTTATTTCGAAATTTTATCCTAGGTATCCTGTAGGAATATCGGGTAAAAGTGCTTATGTGTAATTCCAGACGTTCAGCTACATACATACAAATTTCATGACTCTAAGCTCAGTGGTTAATATTTCGAGATTTTATCCCTATTCCGTGGGATATCGGGATAAAAAAGTAGCCTATGTGATATTACAGAGTTCCAGCTACCTACATACTAATTTATTGGCTCTAAGCCCAGCGGTTGTTATTTCAAGATTTATCCCTAGGTATCCCGTGGGAATATCGGGTCAAAAGTTGCCTATGTGTTATTTCAGACGTCTAACTACCGACATACCAAATTTCATGAGTCTAAGCCCAGCGGTTGGTTTTTCAAGATTTTATCCCTATCCGTGGGAATATCGAGATAAAAAGTAGCCTATGTGTTATTCCAGAGGTCCAGCTACCTACATACCAAATTTCATGGCTCTAAGCCCAGCGGTTGTTATTTCAAGATTTTATTCCTATCCCGTGGGAAATATCGGGATAAAAAGTATCCTATGTTTTATCCAGGTTATAAAACTAACTA